>NC_034598.1:12689836-12702965 GCF_900095145.1 Mus pahari
CCAACATTTTGCTGCTTACAGGAAACCCACCTCAGGGACAAGGACAGACACTACCTCAGAGTGAAAGGCTGGAAAACAAATTTTCAAGCAAATGGTCCAAAGAAACAAGCTGGAGTAGACATTCTAATATCAAATAAAATTGATTTCCAACCCAAAGTTATCAAAAAAGACAGGGAGGAGCACTTCATACTCATTAAAGGTAAAATTTACCAAGAGGAACTCTCATTTCTGAATATCATTCTGAATATTTCTGAGTGCTCCACATACAAGTGCAGCCACATTCATTAAGGAAACTTTAGTAAAGCTCATAGCACACATTGCACCTCACACAATAACAGTGGGAGATTTCAACATCCCACTCTCACCAATGGACAAATCCTGGAAACAAAAAATAAATAGACACGCGTGAACACTAACAGAAGTTATGAAATAAATGGATTTAATAGATATCTACAGAACATTTTATCCTAAAACAAGAGGATATACCTTCTTCTTAGCCCCACAAGGTGCCTCCTCCAAAATTGACCATATAATTGGTCACAAAACAGGCCTCCACAGATACAAAATTAATGAAGTTATCCCATGCATTCTATCAGATCACCACAGACTAAGGCTGATCTTCAATAACAGCATAAATGATAGCAAGACAACACTAATGTGGAAACTCAACAACAAAACTATTCAATGATTCCTTAGTCAAGGATGAAATAAAGAAAGAAATTAAAGACTTTTTAGAGTTTAATGAAAATGAAGTCACAACATACCCAAACTTATGGGACACAATGAAGGCAGACCTAAGGGGAAAACTCATAGCCCTGAGTGCCTCCAAAAAGAAACTAGAGAAAACATATACTAGAAACCTGACAGCACACCTAGAAGCCCTAGAACTAAAGGAAGCAAATTTACCCAAGAGGAGTAGATGGCAGGAAATAATCAAACTCAGGTCTGATATCAACCAAGTGGAAACAAAATGAACTATTCAAAGAATCAACCAAACTAGGAGCTGGTTCTTTGAGAAAATCAACAAGATAGATAAACCCGTAGCTAGACTAACTAGAAGGCACAGGGACCGCATCCTAATTAACAAAATCAGAAATGAAAAGGGAAACATAACAACAGATCTTGAGGAAATCCAAAACATCATCAGATCCTACTACAAAAGGGTATACTCAACAAAACTGGAAAACCTGGATGAAATGCACAACTTCCTAGACAGATACCAGGTACCAAAGTTAAATCAGGATCAGATTAACGATCTGAACAGTCTCATTTCCACTAAAGAAATAGAAGGTGTCATCAATCGTCTCCCAACCAAAAAAAGCTCAGGACCAGATGGGTTTAGTGCAGAGTTCTATCAGACTTTCAAAGAAGACCTAATTCCAACTCTCCTCAAAGTATTCCACAAAATAGAAATAGAAGGTACTCTACCCAATTCATTCTATGAAGCCACAATTACTATGATACCTAAACCACACAAAGATACAACAAAGAAAGAGAACTTCAGACATATTTCCCTTATGAATATCGATGCAAAAATACTCAATAAAATCCTCACAACCTGAATCCAAGAACACATCAAATAGATCATCCATCATGACCAAGTAGGCTTCATCCCATGCGGGGATGGTTTAATATATGGAAATCCATCAATGTAATCCACTACATAAACAAACTCAAAGACAAAAACCACATGATCATCTTGTCAGATGCTGAGAAAACATTTGACAAAATCCAACACCCCTTCATGATAAAAGTCTTGGAAATATCAGGAATTCAAGACCCCCTAACTAAACATAATAAAAGCAATCTACAGCAAACCAGTAACCAACATCAAAGTAAATGGAGAGAAGCTGGAAGCAATCCCACTAAAATCAGGGACTAGAATAGGCTGCCCACTATCTCTCTACCTATTCAATATAGTACTTGGGATCCATCCCATCATCAGCCACCAAACCCAGATACTATTGCACATGCCAGCAAGATTTTGCTAAGGGACCCTGATATAGTGGCCTCTTGTGAGGCTATGCCAGTGCCTGCCAAACACAGAAGTGGATGCTCACAGTCAGCTATTGGATGGAAGAGCTAGAGAAAGTACCCGAGGAGCTGAAGGGGTCCGCAACCCTATAGGTGGAACAACAATATGAACTAACCAGTACCCCTCAGAGCTTATGTCTCTAGCTGCATATGTAGCAGAAGATGGCCTATTCAGCCATCAGTGGGAAGAGAGGCCGCTTGGTCTTGCAAACATTAGGAGTGGGTGGGTAGGGGAGCATGGGCGGGGAGGGAGTATAGGGAACTTTTGAGATAGCATTCGAAATGTAAATAAAGAAAATATCTAATAAAAAATAATCTAATTCCGAGAGATAGAGAGAGAGAGAGAGAGAGAGAGAGAGAGAGAGAGAGAGAGAGATAGCATATTGTGAAATAGCCTATTTCCACTTACTTTTGATGCTGACTACAAAGCAAAAGGCTAAAAAAAAAAAAAAATACAAACCTTTGTTGGAGTATAATTCTTATGTTGTCAGCTGTACAACAGTTCCATCTAATAGAAGTTTGCCCTGAAATTGGAATCCCTTAGGGATCTAAATTTATATAATTTTGCATAAACAATTGTTTTGTCTTGTGTACAGCATTTGGTGTATTTTAGGGATTTGTGACATTATTTTGAGGTATTTGAATAGGTGTGGTCCATAATCCCCTGATAAAGAACATGTATTTTATTATGCTTGATGTATTTAATTTTATCTATACTTTGGGCATCTTTGCTTTTTAGGAGTAAGTGGTTAGATTAAATTACTTAATATAAGTGACTAAATAGTGAATCTGGGATGCAGTATAAGAATGTGAGCAGGTGGATAACATTACCTACTTGATTTGCCTTCAGAAAATAAACAGAAAGTCAAGGTGAAACTCATTTCTGGAAAGGATTCAAGGTTTCCTTTGACAGCCCATACAGAACACAGGAAAGTTCCTAATGCTTAATCCCGAGACTTTGGTCTCACCTTTACTGTGTGCCCATATCCCTGAAGGATGAGTGAAGCTCATATCTGAATGAAGTCATTACTTTATAAATTATACCTAATATCTATTTTACTCACAGCATCAGATTTCAGGAGAGTCTCACTAAAGGGAAGTGATTAATGAGCACAAACCTAACATGAGGTAAGCTTTCAGTGTTGCAACACTGAAGAACATAAAAAAACAAACAAACAAAACAAACAAACAAAAAAACCTTTACTTTTCTTGGTATTTGAACTTCATTTCCTACAAATCCTTGCATTTGTTTTTTTGCAATGTGTATATGATAAAACTCAAATATACAAATGAATTTTCTGGGTCGTGAAACTTAATAAATTTAAATTTGAAGATATAATGATTTTTTTTTGATGTTTAGAGCAACATTGTGTTATAAATGCTAAATTCTTCTGAGTGCTGACTGCAGTTGAAAGAGGCATTTGATCTCCATCTTTCTAGAGTCACAAAACTCCTGGGACAAAATAGGAATAGCTAATTAGATTGCTGCCTCCAGAAAGTTAATTTATTGCAGCTCATACCATGAATATCTGTCTTTCTTTAAGTATTAACAACCAGGGGATTCTCAACAGTAACTCAGTATCAGTCCATTTGCAGATGTCTGGTCATTATTTCTCATTTCTATTCCATTTTAAAGCAATTCATGCTCTCATAAGTCATTTTTATACTTTGATAATATGTAAAAGCATATATCAAGATGTCTAGTTGCCCTTTTGAAGTGAAAGTAAAGTCCTAAAATGTAATTCAATGAAAAAAGATGAGTATTAGCACACTCTAGAACAATTGAATATTCATATGGAAAATAATGGAGTTCCATCAGGTCTTTTGTGCCATATGTCATTATTAATTCAAAATGGATCACTGACCTGTGTCATAGAAAACTATAATATTTTTGGATGAATAGAAAAGTAAGCCTTTGTGTGTGAGGGATCCCTGCACGCATCACACTCAACAGAGTGACCAAAATGAAACTTGAATCATCTCAACTTATCTTCACTGGTTTAAACCACTGGTATCTGACACAATTTAATTTAGCCATATTTAAGCACAGCACAATTTTAAACAAAAAGTTTTCTGATGACAATTATCTCAGTCCTGCGTGCATAAGAAAGTTTAAGACATGTTTTCATTGAAATTCTTTACAACATACATATGAATTCTTCCATAAATATGTGTTCTGTTGTCTTAGAAACAATGCTTAAGATAAAGATCTAGGGAGAATGACTGATGTAAACATAGTGGCCTGTGGGAGTCAGTATTTGTTGGAATGCAGGTAAACATCTTCCTTTGAATAGATAGGCTTTAATGTTTCACTTTTTCTGTTTTCCCTGGTGCCTCTCTGTGTTACCAAGGGCTTTTTACCCTCTACATTTATATTCTTGGGCTAGGTGCAAAGTCACTAGAAATAACAATGCCACCTGGTGCATAAAAGAAAAATACTGAAATTATATTCAACAAGATTAATAACCTCTTCTGTACTGGCTAGTTTTATGTCCACTAGACATAAGATAGAGACATCAGAGATGAAGAAGGCACAGTTGAGAAAATACTTCTGTGAGCTAGCTGTAAGACTTTTTTTTTTTCCAAATGGTGTTCAGTGGAGCAGGGCCCAGCCCATTGTGTATGGTACAAGTCCTGGCTTCTAGAGAAAGGAGGTTGAGCAAGTTTGAAGAAGCAAGACAGTAAGTAGCAACCTTCTATGGTTTCTGCATTAGCTCCTGCCTCCAGGATCTTGCCCTGTTTCAGTTCTTGTCCTGTTTGAGTACCTGCTTTGACTTTCTTCAATAATGAACACTATGGAATTATAAACCAAATAAACCCTTTCTTTTCTAACTTTATTTTTGGTCAAGTATTTCATAAGAGCAATAGAAACCTTAAAACACTTTTCTTTTGGGCTGCAGTTACAACTGAATGCTGTCTTAATATCTTAGGCCCTAGCTTCAACATTGGTACAGAAAGATAGATAGATAGATAGATAGATAGATAGATAGATAGATAGATAGATAGAAGCTGGAAACCTAAGCTAATGCAGGGTTTGGCCAGTGACATCACAATGACCATTCTAAATGCATCATTGTCAAAGATATAGGCATAATTATGAACTTTTCCTCTTTAAGGTATGATTAAAAGAATGAGACAGCAAGCTATATTTGTAGTCAGACAATCACAAATCTGAAAAAAGAAATATATACACAGCACAAGGAAAATGTAAAACCTAATTCAATACAAGGGAAAGATTTTATGATGAATTCAAACACAGGAAATGCACATGGTAAATTAATATATGTACATATATTTAACATTATTAGTTTTTAAAAGTGTATTAAAGTTAAATGATATTCAAGTTAAAATATTTTTTCATTTATTTTTATTAGATATTTTCTTTATTTACATTTCAAATATTATCCCCTTTCCTGGTTTTCCCTCTGTAAATCCCTTCTCTCCCCCTTCCCCCTCCCCCTCTCCTGCTCACCAACCCACCCACAAGTTAAAATATTTTTCAAGTAATTAATTACATTTATAAAATAAAATTGACCATGTTATTGTTGATATAAACCATATCTCATATACTTACACTTATAACACAAATGTGTGAACTCAGAAAATAAGAATTATTTTTAAAATGTTAGAGCATAATCTTACATGTTGAATCAAATTAAAGCACAAGTTTATTAAAAAACAAAAGCAAAAACTTTCACAGAAACATCCAGGCCAGATTTATTTAGACAAAACTATAAACAAGCCAGATGAATACAGATGTCCTAATTTTTATTCTGGTGCTATGATACTGATCAAAATCGACTTGTAAACAAAAGGGTTTTCTTGGACTAGGCTTCCAGTTCACAATCCCTCATGGTAGTTGGTGCAGGAACTTTACACAGGAATCTGCAAGCAGGAAGAGTAAAGGGATGTTGCTTGCTGGCTCACTCACTGATTTGCCCACCCCTGGCTTTCTTAGACAGCCCACATTCACCCTTCTTGGATGGTGCTGGCCATAGTAGACTGTGTCCTTCCACATCAACCATCAGTCAAGAAATTTCCCAAAGATACTCAGATATAGATACTGATCTATCTGATCGAGACAACGATTAAATAAGAGTTCCATCTTCTCTAGTGATTCCAGGCTGTATCAAGTTGACAATAAAACTAGCCAGGACACCAGGTTAATAAATAAACTGTGGTATAAGTATACAATTGAATATTATTAGTAATCAAAGATACTATTAATGCACACAATAGTATGGAACAATCAATATAACTTTACTTAAATAAGAAGAAATTACACACATTTATACAAAATGAAAACTGCTAAATACTAGAGAAAAGCAAGTAACTGTCAGACTGGGAATAGAGGATATGTGTATGTCAGGAAGGATTTCAGAGCACATACACACAAACTGACCATGATGTGTGTGCTCTTTTTTAATTTGTGCTACTGGTTTCATGGTATAAACATTTGTCAAAACTTTTGAAATTGTTTGTTGTAGTAAGTTCTGTTTGTTCTGTTCGCTACACCACAGCAAAGCTGTTTACAAAGTCATGTATCTGGTATCTTAGCAGCTAAGCTCTCTCTGTGGCATTCTGTCTCACCAGCCATTTCTTCTATTGGCTTATTTCTATTGTAGTTTACAAAGTAATGGTTGGATAAAGACTGAGCATCTTGTATGAGAAAGACAGTAGAAGTGGGTAACTGGCCCCAGCTCTCCTTAATCCCTGGCAGTTCTAGTCTCCTATACTTAAATATATTCCCTGGACCTCAGCACTGTCAGCCATCCCTCTTCCCCTGAAATTTGTATTTCTCTGTTTTGTTTAGTTCATCAAATGACAGTACAATCTCTTGCCTTAGCTGTGTCTGTGGTGAAAGCATACTTTCCTTGAAATCATATTGCATCCTATGCTACCTAGATATTCCATTTCCAAATACGTCTTTAATCCTTTTGCAAACATTCACTCCTGCTTTATGTTCTACGTTGGGTTGTGGAGTTTATTTTTTTATGTTTTCTTTCCCTTTATTAAAAAAAAAAACATTATGCTGTTGTGAAAAAGAGAAAAGAATGGGGATAATTTATCTATTTTAATTCTGTAACCCAATTCATTTCATTCATATTTCATTTGCTAAAGTTGAATAGGGATGGAAAGTGCTCTGTTGAAGAAAAACTGGTAAACTTTCTTGTACTAGAAATTGTCTTAGGCAAAAGTATCTGTTCATAGATACTGATATCTTTCTAAAGGTCATTGGCTGTATTCTCTATAAGCACCTACAGAACATTTTAAAATAGAAAGGATAGTAATTTTTAACGAATTTTAAATTTATGTAAGGGGAGAATCTGTAGCTAAAGTCTTGTTCCCCAATTGGATCCTGACTTGTCAATAACAAAGTCCTGGGGCCAGTTGCTGAACAGAAGGTACTGGTGGTACTTGCGATTCCCAAGAGGAAAAGGAAAAGGAGATTCAAGGAAAGAGAGAGAGACTTTTTCGGCCATGATTTGGAGAAAAGAAGATGGTGCAATCACGTCAAGCCTTGGGGCAGCTAAGGACTGCAGCCTCTGCTATGGCCAAATGGCCAAGGAGATTGGCGGGGGCTAGCTGATACTAGTCACAAAGTTTAGGGCAAGAGGAGAAACAGAGATAATTAGTAAGGGCATGTCGTTCTCCTAGCAACTGTGCCTAGCCAGCAAGTTCTAAAAACAAAACAAAACAAAACAAAAAAAAACTGTCTGTGTGTCGTTTATCTGCAGATTCTAGCTGGTAATGTGACCCCTCCTGAAGCAAAGCAGTGTAAGAAAGAGAAGCTGGATCAGTGCTGGCCTTGCTGATCCTGGAGCTAAGGGAACAAAAGGAAGCTGGGAGTAGGCTGGTAGTGCAGCAGATCTCAGTTACAAGCAACAGGTTTAACATAGTGTTACAATGTAATAACATCTGAAATCATTTTTAAAAGGCTCAAACCGTTCTTAAATGCTAGGGTATCCAAATAAATAACAATGAGAAAGTAAATGTTTGAAATTGAGTGATTATAGGAAGGAGAAACTAAGAGTATAGAAATGCATTTTTAAAAAGATATAGAAAAAATGTATTTTGAAGAATGTTTTAAGGAGAAAAAGATGAAAGATAAAGGTTGATGAGCATAGTATGCTAAGAGTAAAAGAACAAAATCAGTTCAACAAAGTGAAGTAAAAAATATTATCTCTGTGGACATATGTATTGTAGGGGGTAGTTTTGATGCTTTGCTTGGGAATTTTCGTGTAAAGGTTGAAGTTCCCGTTCCCCAACTGGTTCTTGATTGATCAATAAAGATACCAGCAACCAATGGCTGGGCGGAAGAGGTGGGACTTCCAGATTCTGTAGGCAGGCTAGAGGGGGAGGAAGATGGAGGATTCTCTAAGCTTCTGAGGGAGAGAGAGAGCCACACAGCCATGTAACATCTCTAGTGGAGTGGCCATTGGCTGATTCCCCATTTGGGCCTGGGGTAGCAAAGGTAACCAAGTTGAGGGCAGATTTAGACTGTTTAGCAAGGAGTAAAGGTAAGGGCCTGGTATCTTCCAGAGGGTTAGTGGAGCCCAGTCCCTGAGTTGTAAGGTAAGTTAAAAATGAGCTAATGTGTATGTTTCATCCACGGATTCAAGGGAACCAGGGCAGTCAGGATAGTAGAATCTATACACTACAATTTATACCATTCATTAAGAAGAGAAACAATAACTGTGAGTACCTGTGAGTGTGTGTTTGTGTGTGTGTGTGTGTGTGTGTGTGTGTGTGTGTGTGTGTGTAAAATAGAAAAGGAAACAAGTTTTGCAAAATGTACAGTTGATTTTCATTATATGGCTGTATCTTATTTCTGAAGCTGGGTATAGCAAATTTCTATACATTTTTTAGATTTTTTAAGTCTAAAACGTTGTATAAAATTATTTTTAAAAAACCACCAAGCAATCTCTCTGGACATTACTGATTTACTTTCATGTAAATATTAGCTGAATTTAAAAGTGTCATTTATTCAGTTGGTTTATAGGTATTTTCTTATTTTAAATGGCACAATTTTCTTCTTAACCATCAAATGTAAACTACCTAAAAGGATTTGCAAAATGTAAAATAAATACATACCTAATGCAAGTTCAAGGATCTTGATGGTAGCACAACTAATTTTTATTCCTTTGCACATTGTGTTTTGTTTTGTTTTGATTTTAGTATTTTCTCCAGGCCATTCTATTCATCAACTGTGGTTAAAAGAATAACCAAATGTGGCTTTAAAAGACTATCTTGCCATAACTATAAAGACAAATCCAGTATGATTAAGAGCATATAAATGACACTAAGAGGTTTTTTAAATGGTTATATAAAAGTAAATTTAGCATACTTGCCATATAAAATGACACAAGCTATTCTTTGTTTCTTTTCTTTTTTCTAAAAACTTAATTTTCAGTTAGTCAATGTCTTAAATCTTATCTTCTACCACAATTACAGAAATTAATGGGATAAAGTGCTCTATTCAAAGACGAATTATCATACCTCCTTCAGTAAGTGCCAATTCCCTCAACACCCACTAAAAAAGGTAGAACAATAGAATAGTGTTAGTTAACTTAAATCTTTCTCAGATCATGAAACTTTCATTTATTTCATAGGGTATGACTTTTTGTAAACATAGTAATTTTGAAGCTGTTGGCTTTTGTGGGATACATATTTTGGCACTGTAGCTATCCTGGCTTTCTTCCATGGTACTTTAATTTTGTGGTTCACTGAGCAAAACTAAGAGTTCTCCAGAAGGACTTGTACTTAAAACAGTCATGGGTGTGCTGCCTGATGAGATTCTCAGTCTTTTTTCTTGATGAGCATGTCTGCTCAGAAAAGCCCCTTTGTTTTTGAAGCTAGAAGAGTTCTTGTTCTCTCTCTCTCTCTCTCTCTCTCTCTCTCTCTCTCTCTCTCTCTCTCTCTCTCTCTCCTGTCTCTCTGTGTCTCCTATCTCTGTCTTTCCTTCTTTCTTTCCTTCCTTCCTTCTTCCATCCTTTCTTCCTTCCTTCTTTCCTTTCTTCCTTCCTTCATGGGATATTAACTGTATTTTCTGCATTTGTTCACTCCAGCTATTGTAGAATAATGTTATGGAATTCAGGCAATTCATTACTAACATATTTTAAATTATGGAATTATCAAACCAACTGAATGAAATAAAACTTAACAAATTTCAAATATAGATGAGAGATGTGAGTCTTAGGAAAGCTGTCAAAATCTCTATTCCATATAAATTGCATGGAGAACGGCAAGGGCTCAAACCTGTGTCCATCTGATTCATAAGACCCATAAATAGCTAAATATCATGGTAAATTTATATACAATTTGTAGCTCTATTTAATGGAAATAATTTATTGACTGACTATTAAAGGGGAGTATCATTCTGGAAATCAAGAATATAAGCAGAAAATTTATTGCAAACAAGTATAACTTCCAATGGGATTGGATAACTTCCATCTAATCTAGCGCTTAGCTTTGCTGCTGTTATCATAAACTAGTCCATGGTACCTTAAAAATAAAGTGTAATAGAAACTCTCAGGATTTTATAAAGGTGATCCAAGTTAGGACTCCTAGAAATGGAAGATGCAGTGTGTTATCACCTTAGCATTCCTTCTAGGGTCCTCCAAATAGTTACCTAGCAACAGCCAGGTAAGTCTGGCATGCTATAAAAGGAACTGTTTGACTCCATTAAATCTCTCTGACTGTCTGCCCCTTTTCTCTCTCTGACCAATTTTGCTCTCTCTTACCCTCTCTCTCCCTCCCTCCCCCCTTTTCTCTGCGCATGTTCCTCACTGGTCTCTTCTGATCTCTTTCTCTCCACTTCCCCTCTCTCCCTTCTCTTTCTCTGCCTCTACTCCCTCCTCAAACCTCTTTCTGTTCCCCCAAATAAATTTTAGCCTATACTGGCTGGTACATCAGGGTTAGTGATGCCTCAGCATGGGCCCACTGTGGACCTCCTCACATCACATTATACTGCTCTCTATAAAACATGTCCTTGATTTTACAAAATATATCACAGAGCCTGAACTTGTCATCAAGGTTTTCTGTGGTGGGACTGGGATATGGTATAGCAAGATACAGTAAGACTAGGCACAAACCTTCATATCACATTTGGGCAAGGCAATCCAGTCAGAGTAAAAGGGTCCCAAGGCAGGCCAAAACTCAGAGACACACCCTAAACCCACTGTTAGGAATTCCATAAAAATAAACATAATATATAGAGGACCTAGAACAGACCCACAATGGCTCCATGATTGCTACTTAAGCTCCTACGAGCCCTGCTTGGTTGATTCTGCGTGCCGTGTAGTCATGGTGTCCTTGACCCCTCTGGCTTCTACAATCTTTCTTATCCTTCTTTTAGGTTCCCTGAACTCTGCCTAATGTTTGGCTGTGGGTCTAGTCATCTGCTCCTATCAAGTATATCAGCTACCTGAGGAAGGCTCTCACTGATGGTGATTGAGGTAGGCACCAATATATGAGTATGGCAGAATATCATTGGGAATCATTTAATTCTCTTTTTTAATCCTAGGTTTCTGGACTACTCAGCCTCTGGTTTCTGTTCATCAAGGGAATGTAGGGGATTGGTCCCCTCCCAGGCAAAGGCTACAAATTTTCCAGTCATTCATTAGTCATTCTTTTTTTATCATTATTCCTGTATCTTTATTGTATTCCAAATAATTTCATAATGATACTTTCATATGACGTTTAACTCCACAAAATATATAAAGGTACTTATGTGAGAAATATTCCATGATTATAAAAGAAAAAAATATTGAAACATATAGTGAGTGTATTTAGTGACTTTTTTTGTTAAAATTTTAAGCTCAGTACATTTGATCTTTGTTTGCAAATAATCACCTTTCTTGAGTTCTGTGTCTCTATTGTTCCAGCACATCTTGTAGGCAGGACAGATTGTAGGTCAAAAGTTTTATGACTGGTTGGTGTCCCAGTCCCACCACTGGAAACCTTGCCTGCTTACAGAAGCTGACCAGTTCAGGGTGCATATTCTTCAATGCTAGAAGTCTTCACTAAGATTACTCTTTTCGAATCCTGGGAGGGTCTACTATACTAGGTTTCTATATCACCTCCAAAATGGACCTTAATTCCAGTAGTCTGTCCTTGCACCCACTTTCTCCATCCCTAACCACCTACCTGATCCCTGTTTCCTATTCCCACCTGCCTCCAGGCACACGAAAAATCCATTCTACTTTCCCTTCACAGTGATCCTCTTCCTTCCTTAGCCTCTCTGCCTTTCTGCCTCTCTGTGTCTGTGGATTATAGTATGATTATCATTTTCTTAAAACAGCTAGTATCAATTAATAAGTGAATACATATGTTTGTCTTTCTGGGTCTGGATTACCTCACTCAGGATGATTTTCTATAGCTCCATCCATTTACCAGCAAATGTCATCATGTCTTCCCTTTGTTTTGTTTTTGTTTTTGTTTTGAAACAGGTGAGTAATACTCCATTATACAAATGTAACAATTTTGATCCATTTTTTTCAGTTGAGGGACCTCTAGGTTGTCCAGTTTCTGGCTACTACGAATAAAGCTACTATGAACATAGTTGAGCAAGTGTCCATGAGGATTGAGTGTCTTTGATATATTCCCTATGGTGGTATATCTAGACCTTGAAATAGATCAATTTTCAATTTTCTGAGGAATGCCACATTGATTTCTGTAGTGGCTGTACAACTTTACACTCCCACTAGCAATGGAGAAGTGTAACCCTTGCTCCACATTCTTGCCCAGCGTGAATTGTCACTTGTATTACTGATCTTAGCAATTCTGAAAGGTGTAGAGTAGTATCTTAAATTAATTTTAATTTATATTTCCCTTATGACTAAGTATGCTGTACACTTCTTTAAGTGTTTTTCAGTCATGTGACATTCATCTCTTAAGAATTTTATGTTTAGCTGAGCAGTGGTGGCACACACTTTTAATCTCAGCACTTCGGAGGCAGAGACAGGCGGATTTCTAAGTTCAAGGCCAGCCTTGTCTACAGAGTGAGTTCCAGGACAGCCAGGGCTACACAGAGAAACTCTGTCTTTACAAAACCAAAAAACAAACAAACAAACAAACAAACACCTGAACAACC
>NC_034598.1:12703292-12714586 GCF_900095145.1 Mus pahari
GTCCCTGGGCATATAGATTTATGTTTGGGTCTTCAACTCAACTAAGTTGATCAGTATGTCTGTTTTTATGCAAATGCAAAGTAGTTTTTTTTTTTTTTTTTTTTTTTTTTTTTTTTTTTTTTTTTTTTTTTTTACTATAGTTTGAAATCAGAGATGGTGATACCTTCAGAAGTTATGTTATTGTTCAAGATTGTTTTAGCCATCCTCGGATTTTTGATTTCCATATGAAGTTGAATATTCTCTTTTCAAGGTCTGCAAAGAGTTGTGTTGAAACTTTGATAGAAATGTGCTGAACACATAGATTGGTTTTGGTATAATGGCCATTTTTTTTTTTTTTTTTTTACTATGTGGCCTCTAGTTAAGCTGGGGTGGGGGGTCATGTTGCTGGAGATGGGACAGGAAGATGACAATATGACAATGAGGTAGAGAATGAGGACTAGGTATAGGTTGGATGGGCAAAGCGAGATTGACAGAGGTCTGTGAATGGCCTACTTGGAGCCATGTTATCTGGAATGGCCTCTGAGTAAGTAGGATTTCTTTGTACCATTTAGGGGCCAAGGCATGGAAACATGGATGAAAAGGGGGACTGGGAAAATGTCAAGGGTTGGGGTAGCTGAAGGAATGGAGAAGTCCATAAGCTCATGGTATAACTAGGGTTCCCATTGACAGTATGGACTCTTGTCAGGCAGGGGTCTCTCTCTCACAGTTGGGGGACAGGGGGCAGCAACAGGGTGAACTTATATTAACTAATGAAGGTTTAATATTGAACATAGTATAAAGACTAAATATTGCTAATTATAAAGATAACAAAATATTTTAAATAATTATTTTTATATTTTGACTTTACTACATACATATTCTTACTGATAAAATTTTTACTCTAATATTTCACATATGATTAACATGTTGTTTTCCAATACATTGTTTATGAATCATTTTTAATTTATTCTTGTGATTTTTGTTTATGATAGTTACTTATCAGTAGATGTTAACGTGAATATGATTCCTAATTGATTTTGTTTTTCTTACATCAGAACCAGTTGCCCATTTTTTGGTTAACCAAGTGACAAATAGATCTGGGAGAAAATGTAGGTAGCTCCACTCCTTTAGTTTATGTGGTAATCTACCCTGAATTGTTCCTGGTCAACTGACTTTATTTTTTCCTATTTCTTATAAAATATATTTTTTCCTCTTTCCATGGATACACAGATTGAGGTTTCTGTGGAGCAAAGTCATGGCAGTTCTGGCATACTCACCTAATTACAGACTTTCTATCCTAGTCCTTGTCTTTTCCTTTTCATTTAGATGCTTCTCAAAGCTGTCCTGAGAGGGCTTCCGTTCCTGAATACATGGCCAATGTATATCTTCCTTGTAGAAACACTGTTAACTAGAAGATGATATCATTCCGTAAGGATGCATTCTTTATGTCTAACTGACACAAGAATCAGTCTGATTCAACATTGATCAAATTAGTTAATTTGGCAAGACAGTTGTAGCCATTTCTGGAGAAATTATACAATCATTAAAAATTAATGTATAGATCAATGAATTGTTTCACAACAAGTAGTTAATTTTCACTAAAGTAACTTGCAAATAGCTAAAAAGGATTGTTGACAAAACATTCTATTTACTTACGATACTGATTGGGTAAGAAAAAAATGATTAAGGATGGTTTTTGGTTTGTTTTTTTTTTTTTTTGATGCTAGCTTAAAAATTTAGAAAAGACATTTCTGATCATCTTCTAAGTAAAGGCATTCTAAATTGAGAAATAAATCTAATGAATTAACTAACATGCTCTATATAAAAAAGGCTTAAGCATTTTTACCTTTAACTTAACCCAATTTCTCCTCACCCATCCCAGCAAGAGAGTCAGGTTATATTATAATTCAAAAAGCAAAAGGTATTTTGAATATTTTTACAACAAAGAAGTAATTATAATAAAGAAATAAATGATGAGATAGACAAATTCAATTTATTCAATTAATTTTTGTGGCAGTATATATGAACTGAATATCATATGATGCTCTATTAGTTATGTACAGCATATAAATTAAAACTTTAAACTAAGTTTTACATCAGTTTTTGTAAATTACTGTAGTTTACCTCTACCTTTATTATATCCATCCCTGTCTATTTCGGTTTTATTTTCCAAATTTTTGATTTGTTCATAGAACATATTTGCTTGTGTTGAATCAAGATTTGGTTCCTTTTAAGTCCCTTTGCCTTGGTCTTGTCAGGACCTTAGTCTTTATGTTTAACTGGAAGACATGACTTCTGTGCGTTCTCATACTCATTCTCCTCCCATTCCAAACATCCAAAATATTATTCTATAAATACATCAAATATTCTCTCATAATTATAATATACTACTCTGGCAACACATATTTTATTGATTTAAATATTTTAGTCAAATTATATTTCAGTTGAATCATTTCTTACTTCCTCTTACATTTCTTATAAATCTTTTTTTGTTCCAATCCAAAAGATAATTCCAATATTCATTCTTCTCTTGAGCTTTCCTGAGCCTCCTTTTTCTTTTGTTATTTTCTATGTGTAATTACTATTTCTCATAGAATGATACAAATATTTCAACAAAGAAATATTTATTATAGATAAAGTCATTTCATACTGCTAACTAACACAAAGTTGTACGTGGCTTACTAAGAAAGATAATTTTGGTGCTTTTGGAAAAGGCTTATATCTAATGAGTACCAGAGTAGTCTTTAGGCTGTAAAAAAGAAAAAAGGCATTTAGCAGTCTTTCAGAGTAAGTGACCAGTTAAAATTCTAACATAGAAATTTCTGAAATAAGGACAAGATATGCTAATTAAGGAAAATAATAATGTTGGCAGAAAGATAAGCTGCTATAAATTTCCCATTAACTAATACTGGTCTTTATGAATATAATCTCTTCACTTCTTTTGAGGAAATATGAGGTCCTAAAAGAGGCAAAATTCAGACAATTCCTTTAAGATATTCATTAAAGGCTATTTTTGTGAAATAATATTTTTAAAATGAACTTATGCATTTTTCTCATAGTATTCAGATGAATCACAAAATGTTTCAGTCTGCTTCTCTCTATTTCTGCGCAGGTAAGCATTCTATTTGGTCCATACTTAAGCCTTTTTTATATAGAACCTGTTAGTTAATTCATTAGATTTATTTCTCAATTTAGAGTGCTTTTACTTGGACAGCATTATGGAGTGTTATGGAAACCCAGTGCAATGGGATCTTTCCAAAATATATGAAGGTGATCATAAAAAGAGATCAAATAATGAGAGAGATGGAGTCCAAAGTGCCCATCTCTTGTCATAAAATGAAACCCTCAGTATTGGGACTGGGATATATCCAATTGGGTTGTTTGTAAAAAGATTTCAATGGAAATTCCTAAATAAAGGAGGCCATTGCCAAAATAATAGTATACTCACCATAAACTAACAGTAAGGCCTCATTGCTGAATATGAAAAGAACACAACTCATTGAACATAGAAAGGTTGAGCTGGCACCTACATAAAGCATTCACCCGTATGTTCTAGTGTCTTTGATATGGGAAGGTACTCTTCAGCCTACCAAAAAAGAGAAACATCAGCTCAGCCCCAAAACCTTTGATCTGCAATGCTGTCCTGCTTATAAAATATCTTAGGGTAATGGTGGTACAAATATTATGGAAGTAACCAGTAACCATCTAATATCTGATTTTATGTAAGGCCTACTATGCATGATGGAATGATGACCAGCACTGCTTGGGTGAACCATAACTGGAGACTACATAGCTCAGAGAACAAGGGTAAAACCAAATACTACTGCTTTAAAATTACATAATTTTCTACTGTATTCATAGATTAATGTCTTATTCAGCCATGATCAGAGTAGTTCTTCCTGCCTTATATAAGAACAAATATAGAAACCCATAGCCATACATCACGCAGAGGGATGGAGGGAAGCCTTGGAATAAACAGCTCTAAGAGGAATGTCTCCATCAAATCTCTCCCTTCAGAACTCAGAGAATCCTTGGAAGAAGAAGTAGAAGGAGTGTGTGAACCAGAGGGAAAGGAGGAAACCAGGAAAACAAGTTCCTCTAAATCAACTGATCAATGCTCATATGCACCCACAGGGCCTGAAGCAGCAAGCACAGGGCCTACATAGATGGGTCTGCACCAACTCCTCTGCACATACATTATAGCTTTTATCTTAATATTTTTGTGGGGCTCCTGAGTGTGTGAATGAGTAGGTCTCTGATTGTTCTGCCTTCCTTTGGTTTCTTTTCCTTCTGTTAGTTTTCTTGCGCCACTTAAATATTGTGACTTTCATTGTAGATTATTATATTTTATTTTGTTATGTTTTGTTAAAAATGTTACTGTCAAGAGAAATAAAGAAATATAACATTGCAATAACATGCTAGTCCTTCTTAATGTTAACTTAGTGTTTATTTGTTGTACAAGAATTTTAATCCAGCAGCATGACTGTTCTGGCAAGGGATCATATGCAAAAATCTTCTAGGTCTGTGTGATCTAGCTGGAATGCAGACATGAACACACCTTTAATGCCTCTGGCTTGAATATACACAGTCCCTGAGTGCAAGTCTTTAGTCCCAAACAATGAAGGTATAGTTGGTTTGTAGGGGGGGAGTGACTCTGTGTGTGTGTGTGTGTGTGTGTGTGTTTTACTGGGACAGTTTTACAAAGACAGGTTGCAGGTGAAGACAGGAAAGCCAGAGAAAGAAAAGAATCCAGAAGATTAGAACAGATTGCCTGAGGTAATTTGAGGCCAAGAAGAGCAATTCAGTCAGAGGCCATGAGAATCCAGTGTGAATCAGGTGTCTTGGACAGGAATTTGTGCCAGAATAACTGACTTGAACCAACCAGCCATAGTTCAGAAAGCTATAGAAAAGATGATGTTAGTTAACAGTAAGATTCCAAGATGACAATTACTTCTGACAAATAAAAAGTACCTTTACAGCCTAACTAGCTGTCCTGGAACTTCTGTCTTCTATGTTACTTCCATCTCTGAAAACTATAATTATAATCTCAACTTGGGAATTTTTTTTTTTAGATGTCATAGTAGTATAATGCTGTTGTTTTCTTTTTTATGACATGGTAGGATTAATTGATGGGACATTGATTCCTCTGGTGATATTCATATTGTTGCAAATGATATACTATTTTATGCTGATAAACTACACCCTCTGAGTATATGCACCTTGTTTTCTTTATTCACTCATTGATTGATACTTAGGTTATTTTATGCTATAGTGGATGGTGGTACAGTGAACATGGAAGCAAAGAAGAACTTTTATACACTGAAAATGGTGCAAATACTAGATAGATATAGGATAACCTGCTTTAAATTTTTGAGTAACTTTCATCAAATTTTTCTTAGTCGCCTTCCCAACTTTTGGTAAAGTATTTTGATAAAAGCAGCTTAAAGGAGAATAGGATTATTTTAGCACTTAGTTTGAGGTTTTAGTTCATCAAGATGGGGCAATCACAGCAGCAGGAACATTATCCTGGGCATTATCCATATGCTGCATCCATAGCAAGGAGCACAGAATGCCAAATAATTATGCAGATTTAATTTTTTACATATACAGTTCAGAATGCCAGCCACAGTAACGGTAGTGTCCCATCAATTAATCAAGATAATTCTCATATGTATATTCAGAGGCCATTTTCTAGGTAATTTTATCTATCTATCTATCTATCATCTATTGATAGATAGATAAAGATATAGATATGGCAACCTGATAGTTGATAATAACTACTACAACTCTAGACCTTGCCAATGTGACCCAAAACATCACTTTAAACCATTGCTTTCTAACCCTTTATTGGTCCAAACACCAAATCTCACAACATCACGATTTCCAATAAAAAGAATTATGCTTGAAAGGGCTTCAGTAGTCCCACCTGAAGTGGAAACTTTGGAAAGTCAGTTACATGGTGTTTTGCTGGGGCAAATACATGAAGGAGTATTTTCCTAAAGTAGACACAGGTGAAAGACTAAAGTAGACTCCTGAAGAAATGCTTAGTTGAAGCAGAGATAGGAGAGAGAATATTCTGCTAAAACATGCATGTGAAATGACATATGATGAAGGATTATTTGCTAATTACAAGTATGCATTGATACCTTTTATATTGTATAATTGAGCTGCATTTGTTGGGACTCCTTAGAAACAAATGTACCAAAAAAACTTCTGGTGGTGTGCTGCAGCTTCTGGCCACCTCCAGGTGACTAGAACTGATTAGCAGAGTGATGTGAATTGAGATAGGTGCACATGCTAAGGCAAGACCTATGGAGGACACATGATGTTTGGAGGGTATAAATAGGACTGGATGGAGAGCAACAGAGGCTGAGCTTTACTTGCTTTCTAGGACTAGTCATGAAACACTTGTTGGTCACCTGTCTTTGTTGATCTTCCATTATCTGAGAGAAGCACAGCTGAGAACATCTCATGGCATTCCTCCAGGTCCCTTCTGCTGATTCATGCCAAGGTGGAGGCCTGGCTGTCCCTGCTGAGTAGTGCCACCACTTCTCATTCATGTTTTTTACTCCATCACTACTGAACTGGACTGCTGGTGTATCTGTGAAGTGTGTGCGAGTAGATCAAGCTGCTAGCCTGTGAACTGAACTGCCAATTTCCAGATGACACAGATGGGAATTGCTCCAAAGAACCTTTCTAAACAGGTCTACTTCCCGCATATCATTTCTTTCCCATTACCTCTGGTAAGTGATGCAAAATTAAAGTGTTTAAGAACCATCATTAGAAATAACGTTTGAAAAAAATTGAAGTTACACCCACCACTCCCAATCTGTTGTAGATTTCACAAAAACTGCCTGCAGCTTGGCTTGGTGGACATTTCACAGTCCAGACATCTCTAGCATTCTGAGTTCTCTGTTGCAACTTTTGTGTCACTGACATAGCTTCATGCTATGTGATACTAACACAAAATTTCTAATCTCAGTTGCATTCTGAAATAGAGGAGCAGATTTCTATGCATGTTTTTTCTTTCTTTTTTTTTTTTTTTGGTTTTTCGAGACAGGGTTTCTCTGTATAGCCCTGGCTGTCCTAGAACTCACTCTGTAGACCAGGCTGGCCTCGAACTCAGAAATCCACCTGCCTCTGCCTCCCAAGTGCTGGGATTAAAGGCGTGCGTCACCACGCCCGGCTCCATGCATCTTTCAATCTTGCATCTTTTTATGCCTTCAAAATCTAGGTTGACAATACTGCCAAGTTCTGCTGACAAATTGAGGTATAGAATACCCCTGTCAAACCACTGCTATATCATGTGCTGTGTACTGACCTTTGGAAAATATTTCCCTATAGTTACTTTTGAGGAACAAGCAAACCCTTCAACTGCTTTCTTAGTTCAGATTGTTTCCTTTAAAAAAAAATTGAATTTTCATGAGTTGGAACCCAAGAAGTGTGAAGCCTTGCCTTTGGGACATTTTCTACTACACCAGTTCAGAGGAGAACATTTCTCTCTAACAAATATAGCCTCCTCTTAGCACATCCCTGAATGTTTTCTTGCCTTGGAATTTCCTCTGTTAAACCAATTACACTTTTAAATTCAAACTTTATTCAAGTATATCAGCAGAATGAAGCCACGTTCTTGGGCAAAATGTCACCAAATGCCCTCCTCCTTAATTCCTGATAAAGTTCCTATAGACCTATGAAACTTCATGAACTAGGCCTCTATAGACTAGATTTCCCTAGGCCTTATTGTCTTGCTAAATGTCATCAGATTAGGATGTTAAACTTGTTTTATGGCATTTCAGGTATTTCAGGGTCCAAAATTTTCAACTCTTTTTACACGTCCTAACAACCTGTTTCAAAGCTTAAGAACTATGAATCACAATTAGCCCAACTTCTCAGTACCAATTTTCTGTATTAGTTAATTTCCTTATAGTTTCAAGAAAGTACCTGACCAAACAACTTAAGGGGATAAAGACTTATTTTAGTCTTCATCATGGGAAAAGCATAGACAGGGATTTACATTTCATTTACAGTCAAAAAAATAGCGAAATGGATGCTTTACATAGCTTACTCTCTTCTTTCCATGTTTCATAGGATGTGTCCAAAGGTATGATGCTACACATAATGTGCAGGTTCCATATCACCTGAATGAGACTAACCCTCCACAAGCATGAACCATCTCCCAGGTGATTCTAGATATCACACAGTTGACAACTTAGATTAAATATGAGATATACTAATTACTATTTCTACATCCAGTCTGTAAAGGCTGTCCTTCCTATACTTCTTTGTCTACTTCCTTACCAGCACTTGATGTTTTTCAGTCTTTCTGAAATTTGACGTTTTTATTGGTATTCAGATATAATGCCATTGTTGTCTGCATTTACATTTTACAGAAAATCAGGAATCCATACATTAATTTAAATAGAAAAGACAGTAATAAAATTAAAACTGAAAGATTCTTGTTTGTTTAAAGGAGCAATAGGCAAAGCCTGGTGTACTTGCATAAAGCAATAATAGCAACCAGTACAGTATATAAACTAAATTTAAATGCCAGATGGACTCACTAGAGGGGGAGGGTAAAAATGTAGCAGACGTTTCCTGTGAAAGGGATATGAAAGTGGAATAAAATTAAATTTTCTGAAGTTAGTAACCTAGACCTGAGATTTGCTACATGAGTAGTTACAGACATGTAAAGTAAAGAACTGAAAGTCCAGGTGCTAACGACCTTACACAGTATTATGAAATATAGCTGGTAGGAGTTCATCAACATATATTTTTTATTATCTAAAATAATGGCATGAATTAGTATGTATTTCTCACTGAATGGTAAAAAAACAATCATTAAAAAATAGGCAACAGAGATGGCTATATTTTACAGGCCAGACAACAATGAATTATGGGAGAACATTTTCAAACAATGGGTTGATTGGCAATGGTGAAATCATCCAGGTAAAATAATGAGTATAACAAATGAGGCATGGTTACCTTTTATCTTTCACATTCAATGATTTTACACAATTTTACTGATTATTTGTTAATGTCACATAATGCACTCCCAATCACTTTCACTTTCCAGTAATCACAGATCTGTTGCCAGCCCTTGTGACCTCCTCCAAAACAAGAGAAGGAAAAGAGAGAAAAAATTACCAAGTATAAATTGTATTGCCCATTTGTTCACTGGATCATGGTTAAATTCTCAGTGACCAGTCCCTTAAATAAAACTGAGTCCTTCCTCTACCCCGACTCCAGCCAGGAGGAATCAGATGTGAAGAGCTACATTTTAGCATCTCTATCCCATTTTTTTACAATAATTTTTTTCAATGACTTCCTGCCTAGACTGTTTCTATTGGGGATTGCAGGATGGTAGTCAGGGGGAGAGGTTATCTCACAAAGCCTACTATCTCTTTCATTTTCAATTGTGAGTCTGCAGTCATTAATACTAATGCAAAAGAATCTTCATTACCATTTATAGTCAACAGTAGTATCGATCATAGGCTTCCATATGGTATGTGGCTACAAAATAGGCCACAGTCATCAGTATGGCTTTAGGTGACAGCACAAACCATGCCCATCTCCATGGCCTTCAGTGATAACATGAGACACAAATATCAACATGGCCCCAGGCCACAGATGGTATGTGGCTACAAAATAGGCCACAGTCATCAGTATGGCTTTAGGTGACAACACAAACCATGCCCATCTCCATGGCCTTCAGTGATAACAAGAGACACAAATATCAACATGGCCCCAGGCCACAGATAGACCATGGACATCATGATGGCTCCTGGAGGCTGCATGGACCACAGATGTCAACCTGGTCACAGGCAGCAACTCAGGCCACACACATCAACATGGCCTCTGGTGACAGTATGGCCCAAGGGCATCAACCTAGAGCTGTGAAGCACCAAAGGCATGGACATCCATATGGCCTTTTTCGGTAACACAGACCATGGAAATATGCTGTAAAAAACTATTCCAGCATAGGGTTTCTTCCTGCTTTTGGCCATTTATGTTCCCAGATGAAAGACAAACACAGCCTTTATATTTTTAAATATACCTTATGCAGCACAATAGCTGGACAGCTGCCTACCCTCCACACTATTAGAATCTACCTTCCTATCCACAACCCACATTATTACTTACTACGTTTCATCTGGGCTGCAATTAGCTCCAATTGGTCAGCCTATATGGCCACATTTTTATGCATTCAAGGTGGATCTCCTTTCTCCTCTTTTGCACCTTCTCCTTCCATGGTGGGTGACCTCCCTCTCTCTCCTCTCCTCATGGTCTGAGAAACCTAAACCTAACCTACATCTCTTTGCCCCAACTATTGGTGGTGGGAATTCACTAATCAGAATTAAATGGGGACAGGATGCTTGGGGCTATGTGCAGACTCCTGGTTTTTGGAGGCCTGCATTTAGCATTACAATAACCAGAGACAAAAGCTCAACAGTCATATACATGATCCCCAGCTGAAGTAGGACCAAGGACACCAGAAAGATCCTTGGTGGATCAGCCTGTTTTCAGGTGGCAGCATTGTAACAGACATCAAAATGTAGACATCAACGAGACCTTTAGTGGATGAACAGACCATGAACATCCACATGGTCTCTAGTTACAGCACAGACCGGTTTTGCCTAGAGAATCCATTTATTTATTTATTTATTTATTTATTTATTTATTTATTTATTTATTTAATGGAAGATGGAGGGAGACTGCCAGTAGTAGCAAGGACATAGACACAGTTCCAGAATGACACCTGTATCAGTGACGTACTTAGATTCTTCAAGGACTTGACTTATATGAAGTACATCCTAGGCTTCACCCCAGGAATGCAATTGGGGATTATTCTGTATGTAGCATAATTTAGATATGGTAAAAATTATTTCTACTATAGATTTTAAGAATGAGCATGAAAAGACATAGACACTGTTAAATCAGAATGAAAGTAAGGCACAAAAGTATGGATATAGGTTTCTCTAAGGCAAGTCATTGTCTGTTCTAACAAATAATAATATACCACAGTTAGATTAAAGTAGCCACTGTAATAAATTGCTTTCTCAGTCCCTCACTCTACATTTCAATGAACTAAAAAGAATGCTCATGCCAAAGCCATGGAACTTAACTTATGGCTTTCTATTTTCACTATCAAATACATTTTGATAGACTTCTGTGCTACACACACAAAAAAAGGTCTATGATAGAGTTGAAATGATAAAAAGTTTTATTTTTTTCTTTCATGTTTCTTGTCTTGCCCAAATATCATCTTTCTTTCTTTCTTCCTTTTTTTTTTTTTTTTTTTTTTTTTTTTTTTTTTT
>NC_034598.1:12714699-12716815 GCF_900095145.1 Mus pahari
GCTGGCCTTGAATTCAGAAATCCACCTGGCCTCTGCTCCCAAGTGCTGGGCAAATATCTGCCTGGCCACCACTGCCTGGCAAATATCATCTTTCTTATCAGTAGATATTACCCACCACACACACATGCATGTTTTGATATTACCTTTTCCTGATTTCTTTTCTAAACTTTATACTTTACACAAAGAAGCTAACAGATGTGTAAGTATACATTATAAGATAGAATATTTTAAAGAGTAAAATAGGATACAAAATATGAGGGAGAACATGTATTATTTTGCCCTGAGATTTGGTCCCCTTTCAGAATATTTATTCTGAGTGTACACATTTTCCTAAATATTCCATAATATTGCATTTCACATATGTACATGGGTTTCCTTATCCACTCCTATGTTGATGACATTTAGGTTGACTCCATTTCCTTGCTATCATTAACATCTATAAACATGAATGTACAAATATCTCTTTGATGTCCTCTGGGTGTGAAACCAGGAGTAGAATCGCTTGGTCATACTATAGTTCAATTTTGAATTTTAAAGAACTTCCAAACTGACTTTTGTAGTGGCCATATAAAACTGTATCCTAACAGCAGCAAATAAGGGTTTTTATGTCCTTACACATCTCCAACATTTGTTGATAGATTTTTTTTTTTTAGTGATAACCCTTCTGGCTGGGGTGAGGTGGCATTTCCACAAAGATTAATCTACATTTCTGTGATGACTAGGGATATTCAATGTTTTAAAAAATAGTTATTGGCCATTCATGTTTCTTCTTTCTAAAGTGTCTGTTGCATTCATTGGTTATATTTTTGTTGACAATTTTAGCTTTTATTGTTTAATTTCTATGTTCCTTTGTAAATTCTGGATCTTAGCCCCTGGTCTGAATTACAGTGGGTCGTAGTTTTCTCCTGTTCCGTTTTCGGTGTGCTCTGCTTATCATTTCCTTTGTGATTCAGAAGGCTTTTAATTTTATGAACCTATGTTATGAAAGTTCTGTTAAGAAAGCTCTAACCTATCCTAATGTACAGAAGTATATATCCTATTGTGACTAGAATATTGTGTTCTATTCACAGTCCCATTGTCTCCAAATGCTCAGAGGAAGTTGGCATCCCCTATTTGTATGCTTAGTCTCATTAACCAATGGAATCAAATAGAAAATCAAGGAAACTTTATTTGTGTTTAAAAGATAGGAACTCGCAGAGCAGGCAAGCTGTAAGTCACATCAGCAACCTTGAGGAAAGGAATAGAGGAGAGAAGGAAAGAACAGCATGCTGTTTAACATGTATGGAAGTCAGACATAAGGGAGACAAACAGGCATACAATGGGAGATAGAGGGGAGACAGCAAACAACACCCAAAGTGTTAGCAAAAGAGTACCTAGAAAAGAGACAGAAAGACAAAGAGAAGTCATACTTTCTCAATAATTTAGAAAAAATTAGCAGACATGAAACTGTGTGTCTGTGACTTGGTAAGCAGCTACATTAGGGGCAGCATTCTGGAACGACAAGATCAGGGTCTAATTCAACAAATGATCTACAATTATTACTGTAGCATGGATTAAGCTGAGTCTGACTTCCTAAGGCTGGCCCCTGTGCCTAGCACAACTGTAAATTTTAGTTCTCCACCCGGGCCAGAGATTCTATTCCCTTGACAGGAATGAGTTCTTCCTTAAAGGGCCTTTATTTCTACTCTTCTACTCTAGCACTATATTTTAATTTATAATTTCAATGTTTCAGATTTTAAATTAAGATCTTTGATCCATTTTGAATTGATTTTTTGTGCAAAGTGAAAGTCAGGAATCTAATTTCCTTCTTTTGCAGACAGATATCTAATTTTGCCTACACAGTTTATTGAATAGGCCTTTTTTTCTCTATTTTTTTAAATACTTGTCTTTACAATAGCACTGATACCAGTGCTGTGTGGGTGGGTTTTGTAGCTATTGTCTTAAATGGGCACTTGTCCCGCGCTACCTTCCCGCCAGCAAGAAATGACGCGGCACACAAACAGGATCCTTCTGCAGCAACGCTTTAATGCTCTTGAGAGGGAGAGCATAAGCTTCCAACAGGCAAAGGGCGAAGAGAAGAGAGGGGAGAAGAGAAGAGAGAGAAGAGAAAGGGGAA
>NC_034598.1:12716826-12734184 GCF_900095145.1 Mus pahari
AGCACATGCGCAGCTGCCTTGTTTGTTTGTTAGAGCACAGGACATCAGCGCTATCTTGTAATGGCGAATGTGAGGGCGGCTCCCCACAGGCACTTAAGGAACCTGAATGTCATCAACTTGTTTTTCCTAAGGGATACACCTTGCAGTGATAAAACTGATAAGGTGTAAAATCTAGATCACACTGTTGCAGGCTCATACAGCTCTTGTCACAGTGAACAAAATTAATAGTCTTATTTAGGAATCTCAATAAATGTCTAGGTAACAGAACAAAACCTTACTTAGTCATATACATTCATACCTTAAAGTGGTTTATTGCCATATCATAAACTATTTATATATAATAAAACATTTATTATATCCCTGTTTTAAAGTCCTCTCTCTCAAATATTTATTGTGCTAGCATCCTTGCTTCTCATCTGGCTACAGGCTTTCAGCAGATGCTGGGATCATTTCTCCTACCCTGTAATCTGCATCAAAGCCTGAATCAAATAACTTTTTCATTCATTTAAACATATTACATACAAATCTACATACTAATCATCGCTTTTCAGTACATGGAGCAATGTGGAAGTTCTATCGAGAACTGCCCCGTGTGCTCATATGATTGAGTGCTTGTTCTTCATTTGGTAGAACTGTTTTGATGAGGAAGTATGACCTTGTTGGTGTAGGTGTCTTGCTTAGGTGTAGGCTTTGAGGTTATCATTGTGATCATGAAAGTTCACTCTCTAAAACTGTCTAGGAAGTCCTCGATTAAACATTTTCTTTTATATGATGTCCTGGCCATGGTGTCCTAGCTACAAAAAAAAGTAAGTAAATGTGGGGAAGTGAAAGGCAGTCTACTTTGGTTGAATGAAGCTTGCTTCGGCTACCCAGTAGAAATCTCTACAAGGGATGGAAAAGAGCCACATTCCCAGAGACAGGCGCCTGACACCACAGAGACCTCAACTCCGTAATTCTGTGACTATAAGTCACGCAGGCAATGTCCCAAGCTTCTGGCATTCTGGCTAGACTCCACCCCCACAGTTACCTGACTATAGCCAGGCATGCTCCTCCCCACAGTTTTCTGATAGCCCAGCCCACTCTAAAAGGGGCTGCCCAAGACTGAAATCCTTTTACCTAGGACTGCCCCTTGTCCTTCCTCGTGGGCTGGATCTGTAGCTTCCCATAGCCAGACACCCACCCTAGGCCGTGTGGAAAGCGTGCGGCAGTCTTCCGTGTCCACCGGAACACTGGCAGAAGGTGTGGGTTTTCTCCCACTCCCTTTATTCCCCCCCCCCCCCCCCCCCCCCCGTGCCCATTGCCCAACAAGTAAACACTATGAATCTTGATAGCTCATAACCAAAAGCTACTTTCTTCAGCATGTGGCTTCCCGTTTATCATCAAGAGGAACCAAGCCAGGACTTCAAAGCAGGCATTTTATGCAAATACTACAGAGGAAGGTTGCTCACATAGTTGCCGTTTTTTTGTAAAACCTAAGACAACTTGCCCAGGGTTGTAAACAGGGAGCATGTTTTTTTCAACTGGGGATCCCAATTCCCAGATGATCCTAGTTTATGTCATGCTGACAAAACAAAACAAAGACTAGCCTGCACAATTTTTATGTCAAGGGTTATAAATAACATTCCACTGGGTCTGTATCAGTCATTAAAGAGTTAGAAACAAATTCTTAGTTTAAAATTCAAGTTAAGGTCTCTCACTAAATATTCCTCAATGTCTACTTTTGTCTTTCTTCTTCTGTTATTTTGTTACAGATATCAGTAGTCTCAGAGGCCCTTTTCAAGTTCAAAACTGAATCCCACCATATTTTTCTCTGTAACACTAGAAAAGTAAACATCAACATTGTTGTTCCCTAGAATTGTAAATTAACTCATAAGAAGGTAGGGTTGTCTGGGCTACAGTGATATCCATAAAGCAAGGCTATTTCTTCATGGTTAGAACAAGAGAGTATTTATTCTGGCTATGGATCTGGGTAGATATCCAATACTCTAAGATACCAAATACATCACATACTATGTTTCCTACTTTTAAGAATTTACCTAGGGGTGCCTTTTCTTTTATCTTCTTTCTGTTTTATTAATTTGTGGTAATAGTCAAATGCCTGCCTATACTTTCCATGATGCTGTGGACTCTCTTACTCTTTCTCTGAACACATATCCCGACTCCATGCACCTGCTTGTTGACTTCGATTGACTATCTTGCACTCTTCCAACCCCTCTTCAGGCAACTGCCAGGATTGACAGCTTGCCTGCCCTTTCATACTCCCCTTAAACTCTAAGAAAGTTGTCCAAGAGTTTGTTTCTGAATCTGCTTTTAAATTCATTTCATTAAGGAGACAAAGGAAGAAAAATGAAAGTTTGATTGCCTTATTACAATTTGTCTATCTCTCTGTTACCCATCCCTGCTCCACCTCCTCTATTGGTGTGTGTACGTGTTTCTGTCTCTCTTTTTTTCTGTGATTTTTTTTTCCATCCCTCACTAATTTATTGCCAAACAAAAGAGAGTTCTCACACTTTTTTCTTATAAATACACTTTCTTGGTGATAGACACTAGTATATTTTGCTAATTTTGATCAAAGCATTGGCTTTTTTTTCTGATTATTATAACCTGTTTGGTATTATTATCTTGTTCCTTAGGATGCGTTCAGTAGATCTCCCAAGGTAGTAACAATCCCTTCCCAAATCTTGTTAGCATGCCCACAATTTATTAGCACTTCTCTTTGCATTTTGACACAGGCTGTGAGTATTCTGCCACCTGGTTCTGGGAACCTCAGCATCTATCCCTAACCAAGTGTACCACATGGAAATCCTGCTTGTTAAATAGAGCTTTAAGTCTTACCAAAATCCTTCCTAATAGTAAGCCTCTGCTTCAGTAAGAAGCCTTGAAATTTTGTAATAATTTATCCAATTTGATACCTCACAGTAGCTGTCACTGTGGATCTAATGTCAGAGACAATTTCATTGCAATGAGAGTAGAACAAGCAAGTTTTGCAACCACAGCCATGATTATAATGAATGAAATTTGAGAAGGGCCTTGAAATTGGGCTTGATTTTTTTTTTTTATCTCAAAAATATTTGTTTAACCTCTAGTTTAAGAAGGCAGAGAAACAGTGGTCTCTTAACAGTTTTTGAGATGGCCTTTTCTGGCTTTGGTGTTTAAATAGGAAACTGCATCTCCCTGGAGCTACAATCAAAGAAACCCGTGCAAGGAAAGCATTGTAGCCTCAGGCACATAATGCCTGAACCATTATCTCTATAAAGAATATAAACAGAAGTTCCAGAAATAACATAAAGTGAGACTTCATGAACTATTCATCACTGCTGATTTAATAGAGCCATTATAACTGGCACTTAGCAAGTTTTAATAACACCTATCACAGACACTTTAACAAAAACTGCTGAATGAATAATGACCCATAATTTTTATTTTTCTTTAATGGCTTCTTCATATCAATTCTTTGATTGGGAAAGGTAAAATGTATTATATTTATTTGATAATAGCAGTACAGAGATGCACATGTTTGTAACCAAGATTGATTGTGGCTCCAATGATAAAAGCGAATGATACAAGGACGGCGTCTCCAGCAGAAGTACTAAATTGTAATGTGTTAGCCAGCAGGGAAGAAACAGATCGTGATATAGTCTGGCTGATTCAAAAGGTGAGCAAAATGTTATACTGTTCAGAGTTAATGACTTTATGTAAACCTATACAAACTAGAACAAGATGAGTGAATATTCACCTTCTGTGAAAAAAATTCACTCAAAAGTATGAACTGCACATCTCATTCCTCCAGTAGTGGTATGAAGTTATCTTCTCATTCAACAGTCAGTCAGGGTTGGCATCCACCCTATTCTCTTTCTAGAGGGTGCCTCGGACTCATACAATAAATCTGCTCCCCCAAGAACTGGAGGATCTGCGACATGTGTACTGTAGCAGGCTCCTATTCAGGTGTGCTTTGGACTTCCACACTCTCTTTGCTGGAAGTTCATACTTTTCCTACTGTTACTCAATTTCTTGTTCACTTTTATTTGAGAAACATAGAACCTGGACATTGTATCACGGGCATTCCCATGCCCTCTGTAGGAACACAGCCTCTTGTCATAACCTTGGATATATGAGTCTTTTAGTAGCCTTGGATGAAAGATAAACCCCGGGCGATCTTGCTTGCATTGGAAAACTTCCAGTCACTTTTTCACCTTGAAAATACAACACATGTTGGTGTTGTAAGGAACTCCGTGCTCATGATTTCCCTTTACTCTCAAATTTTTCTATGTGATTGTGTTGAACTTCCTTTCCTACCTCTCATTTTCACTAAGAAATAATGATGATACATAAATGATTTTCAAAAAGACAGCCATTTTGCATTCACAGTGACTGAACGTCATGCCAACCATTTATATCCTGCCTACCAACAAAGGCTTTGCCAAAATGGGAGTATGTCTGCCTTATATTAAAGGTATGATTATCACAACACACAATATCTCTTGGTTTTTTTTTCTATTATACCCCCAGGGTTTATTATTTCCTTGAGGGCTACAGATGAGCAAAGGGAGGGGGAAATGCTGGAATCAGCTATTGATGCTCAAGAGTAGGTAAGCACTGTAGTCATCCATGGAACTCCATGAGCAGTGGAACATGGCTATGAGTTGTTCTAATAGGGATCACAAAGTTAGGTTTTAGCAAGTGCTTCAGGTAGTTCTGGTATAGTGGGTTATAAACCCTACATCTGGGAGCCTCTACGTAACACAGGATTAGTTTCAAAAATGGTTACTGTCTTACCCATTTTTTTCTAATTTACTTTAGTAATTATTCACTAAAATTCAAAATAAGCAGCAAAGAGTAACTCTGTTATTTGGCAGTTTTCAAAGGGAAGCATATACATAGTTTTGTTAGCACAGTTTTTTTCTCCAGAAAGTGAGTGAATCATCAGTGTCTTTGTACTCATTGTTTTCTACCACTCATTTCCTTCTTTTTGAGTTGGCTTTTTACCAGGGCTGTCTTTCATTTCCACAGTACAGTGAGGAATCACATCAGCCCTTGGTTGTGTCCACAATTGTATCAACTTCAGGGAATCATTTATCTTCAATTCTAACCACCTCCCTGATGACAGTTTTCACCCAGGTTTATACATGTAACTTCACTAAGTGAAGATATTTTCTTTCCACTTACAAACCTTGGTCAATACCTATTAATATTAAATGCATTTAAAATGTAATTGAGATCTCATCTAGAGCTTCTGTGTTGAGGTTTGTCCTTTTCCTATAATAAATCCTGGTTCCTCCCAGAGACTCCATGCAGACCCAGGTGATGCTGCTGTGTGATCCCAAGTTATCCCTGATTGGTAATAAAGATGCCAATAGCCAAAAGCTGGGGAGAAGATACATAGGCAATGATTAGAATTCCAGGACTTTGAGTCAGAGGAAAACAATGAGGAAGAGAAGAAGGGCATCATAGATTAGGAGTCAAGAAACATTGCCACAAGGCTAGCCAATTGGATTTAAGAGCACCCAGATGAACCACAATAAGTACTAGCATGGGGTTATCAACAAGAAATAGATTTTAATAGCATAGAAGATAAATATATGCTTAGTTCTAGTTCTGATTTAGCTTATTGTAAATAATGAAACTTTTGTGTCTTTTATCTAGGAACTAAATGATCAAAGATAGGGTAGACACCCCCATTGAGATTCAATAATTCTACAACACTTCTTCTTTAAAGAGGTATGTTCAGGCCTGTTTGGAGAACATCAGTTCACTTGAGCACTTATATTACCCAAATGTTAGATATTCTTAATTTTTAAGATTTTAAACACATATATAATATATGAAGAGAAAGAAATGTGTTTTATTTCAATGTTATTTTACTGGATAATGGAAAATTATTTGAATGGAACTGTTTATTTTGCATATTCTCTATTTTCCTCAGTATTAAATAGTTTCCCAGGAAAGAATACAAAAAGCTCTTAGGTTTCTGGGAACAATTTTATTAACTAAATGTGTCATCACTAAAAATTAGATGAGTTACAAGTTGATGTCTTAGAAAGCTAAATAAAATTCTCTGGAGAAATTAAAAGCCCAACTGTATGGAGAACAGATTACATAAACTTAATAGAAATGCCATTTCAGGTATTTCAGTAGAACAGTCATATATTCTAAGAAAATATCCTGAATTATAGAGTATAGAGTGAATATTAAGGTCAAACAGAGCTCTGTTTGTGCCGTTGAAGTTGGATTGGATTATAATACCTTGAGGCAATCAGAAAAATCTTTCCAGTGGCATTAGTATGTTCAAGTTGGGCCTTAAACAAGGATCTAGTCTCTTAGCAGGACATATCTTCATTGCTCACAAGTGCTTCGGAGGTATTAGTCAAAAAACGTTGTAAAGCAGATTTGGCGAATTTGAGTTTTTTTTATGTTTTCTCAAAAGATGGAATATGAATATTTATGCATTTGGGTGAAAGTCTAGACTATAATCCAGCGATTTTCAATTAATGAAGCACATCTTAGGAGTGAAAAGCAAGCAAGTGAGATATGGTAAGAATGCTTACCATATCTTACATAGGCTTATAAATTTCCTTTAAAACATGTTGACCAAAAGTTAACCTAGGAAGAGAAAAGTTAGAGCTATTTATTCTATTGATGGTGCCAACTGAAAAGTTCCCAAACATTTTGGAGAAGGGAAACTAGTAAAAGTGAGTAAGACTGGCTCACACTGACATAACTCCAGGTCTTGGGAGGTTGATCTAGGTTTGCTGAGATGAAGGTTGCCTGCCATAATGAATTCCAGGCCAGGTTGGGAAGCACTGTGGAAATTTATCTTAAACAAACCAAAGCAGTTGTTTATCTATCAAGGGTTTCTAGCTAAAGAGTAGTAGATTCAGGCTTAGAGTATTAGGTGTTTATTTTCTTTCTTGAATATTTTCATTCCTCACTTCATAATTCATAATCATTTTACTGAAACATTGTGACTTCATTCAAACTGACCTAATTTTGTATAGTGTGTGAACTGTTAGAATTATTTAATAATTTTCAGCTTGAAAGGAGAACAGCTGGATCAGTTTGAAATCACAGGTGCAGTAATGCATTCTTAGAGGAGGATAGTACTCCAGTCTGTACGTCCATGTTCAGAATCATCTGTCCAGGGAGCTTGGTTTGGCTCAGTTATCCCCACCCTCTGAAAAAGGCTTATAACCAACTTATGTGCCACTGCCAAGCTTCCCTTTGTTTAGTTTCCTTAGATATCATTCTACTTCTTTTTAATAAAGAATTTGTTTGTATTGAATATAATGCATCACATAAATATATTAAGTAAAACTGTCAATACATTGCTGTTTGTGACAAGCTTTGATTGCTTAAATTTGCGTTCTCAGCTTCATCATATCAAAGCAATGAAACTGTATAATCCACTGCTCTCTCTACAGCACCTACTATAGCACCTGGGGCCCTTGTTAACTTTGTGAGTATTTAGTAACTTCACAGATTTTTTTTTTTGGGGGGGGGAAATAAAGCTTCCGTTTTCATATATTTGCATGATAAATCATGTAGACTAGGATACCAGAGTTTGAGTCTGGACACTGGATGCCACAGGCAAATTATTTCTCTAAGCTTTATCTTTTCCTCCACTTAAATAGACAGAGAATAGCCTGTACTTTCAAGCATTGTTTACAAAGAGCTTTGCAAAATAGCTGGTGCAGAATAAATCCTCAGTAAGATGAAGCTACTAATATCATTTAAGATCAATTATTTTACAGGGATGGGTCTTATCTGTCACATGCTGAGTTCTCATTATTTAGTTTAGTTCTCAATATATACCATTAGCTTAAAATTTTCCCCATTGCTTTCTCCTCCCTCACCCAATTCCTTCAAGTACAAATAGCCATGCAAAAGAAGCAATTTATAAATCAACCAGCTTCTCTGGAAATATTAATCAAAATGAATTGGGCATAAATCTTCAAGAAATCAAGGCAGGTTAGTATTAAGTGCTAAAATGCGAAGATATAATTCATCTTAACAAATACTTAATAAGGGCCAAGTAGATGCTCACCAGCATGCTAGAAAAAGAAGGAAATAATTACATTTATTGATTGCCTACTCTAAACTCTCTTGTGCTGGACACAATATACATCTTCTTATTTAAATATGCATAATAATGACATGGAGTAGGTGTTCCAATTTTTCTGACAGTCCCAAGTTAGTCAACCTCACTGGTAGTCATCATAAAATGATTTTAAGAATGAAAGGCGGGTTTTTAAAAGAAATTGGCTGACTTGCACGTAGTGATTGCAAATGACTGCAAACTTTTAACTCTTACTTGGGTTTTCTACTAAAATGAAAGACTAACATCACAATATACTACTAAGTGCTGTTCTGGTTGGAATAGAGATTTTTAACTGAAGGTGCTTAATTCTGTAAGAGCACCTTATTATTCCCCTTGAGGATCCAGTGATAGTCTAAATTTCAGCTCCAACTTACAGATTTGGAGGGAGTTCTAGAGTTATTAAGTAGGTGTTGCCATATTTCCTCATTAAGTATAGTATTTAGGATATAGGTATTTCTATCAGTGAATTTTAGATCTGTTCTATGTGTAAGGGTTATTTTCATGGAAGAAAGTAATCATGGCATTCAGAGTTTTTTGTTTGAGTCAGAACTAGAATTCATATGTTGCTCATGGGCATGCTTATTTGAATAAAACGATGTATTTAAAAATTAACTTATGAGTCTTCTAAGACATTCTATTAATACAATTGTTAATAAACCACTTGATCAAGGGACATTTTTACATCTTGTGCATCGTTAATGAGATGATAGGACATGGGAGGGAGTGGTTACATACAGTAGACTTATACCAGTGACAAATTCTTCTTAAGACTGAGTGAGAATAAAAGCATTGGATGTGTGGAATGAAATAAAAAACTGAGAGTAATTTAAATGGCATTTGTCAGTGGTATTTGAAATACATGTATGAAAAGGAAAGAGAACAAAATACTCTTTGAGACTAGATTGTATTGGATTATATTGTGTATGCATGCATGTGTATGTGTGTGTGTGTGTGTATGTATGTGTGTAAATTCACTATATACATCAAATATACATGTACATATAGTTTCTTCTATACACATTTGATATTATATGGTTTACATGCTTCTTATTTTTATGACTTGGTGATATTGAGTGTGTCTGTTAAAAAGACCTAGAAGTAATATCATTACAGCAAAAATGAAGGTTTTTAACATTCAAATTTTGGTTTCATGTTGTTTACTCAAGGTAATGAGGGCTCTGAATAAATGAACATTTTCAGGGTGGATGCAAACATAAATCTGGAAAAAATGTTTCAAAAGATTAGGGAATGTTGCAAAAATATTGAGGCTATGTCAAACCAACACAGGATTAAAGAGGCCCCTCCAGGCTATGCCTTGGAGACACAGGAATGCATTATTACTTGTTGTATATAATGTAGATGCTCCAGTCTACCATCATAGGAATTAGAAACAGAAAGGAGGCAAAGTTCCACCTACCAGGAGAGTGTTATCTAACAAATATATATATAAAAGAAAACCCACCAGAGTTAGAAAGTTAACCTTTGGCAATCATAATTACTTTGGGCAAAAATATCAGTAGAGGTAAAATTTCAAGAAAAATCAGGTTTTATGTAACATCAAACTATTTCCATGAATTCCTGGCCAATATTGTTACTTACTAGGAAATAAGGAAATTTAATTATGTATAATTACCGACCACTCACATGCATTAACATTCCAGTGGAGACCCATAGGAACTACCATTTTTAAAAACTACCAAATGTCAGCATTGCTAGAGACGAGATAGGGACATATAATGCGTCTGCTAATAGGAGTCTCTGAAAACATTCCATCTGAAGGAGCTCCCTCTAGCTATGACAGAAGACAAGTTATTTTCTCTTCAATGCCCCCTTAGACAGACAATTATTTTTAACCAAACATGGATTAGTAAGAGATTTAACTTCTTGATTTTTTTGATATCAATTTTTTTTTTTTTTGGTAATGGAAAAGTAGAAATATAAGAACAGCACCCCCACCCCCTAAAAAAAAAAAAAAATTCAGTGATCTGTCTTACATTCTTTTCCTCACTGGCTACATACTAGCAATTTTACCTGTTCTCCCCACATATTCCAGATACTATGTAGATTGAAAGTATATGATTCTGTCAGCCCACATGATGGTAGTTAGAATTATTTGAATAATGCAAGTTGCTTGCTTTCTATGAGGCTATTACTATTACATTCAAAAGAAATGCAAAAAAAATACGTAAAAATATTTGAAGCCTAGACAATGTGCAAATGAACCTATTCTACATGCCAACTTGGATGGTTTTGCTCCCTAAAACAGAAATACTTCTCCAGAAAGCCTATGCATAGCACTATTTCTTTGAGTATCCAAGGCTTAGGAATGTGTACAATGCAGTAAATATTGGTAAAAGCATGTTGAATAGGTGAATACATTAAGACTAGTTCTGGGAAATGTTTAATGTTGAGAAATGCCACGTATTTGGGTACACACTCACCCTCTAGGACCAGAAATTTCTCTGTATTAAGAGATTTAGCACACACTGCTTCCCGAGAGCAGTGGAAGCGTCTATTAATTAGTTCTCCAGAGTAAAGCTAAGAAACCTGAGGTAAAGACACCATTTTTCTCTTTGTGTTAGCCGTTGCTTTTCAGAATTACAACTAGCACTACGGAGGTGGTGGTGTTCTTATCTGCTAGATGGTGAGAAGCAAAACTAGATTCATTTTATATCTTCATGTACACGAGAGGCATTTTTTATTTTGATAGAGAGTGACATTTAAGGTGGAAATCTTCTTTTATTTGAACATTTCCTGTAGTAACTTAAAAGTAAAACATCAAATAATAACAGAACATTTTCCCACAATTTATATCTTTATTTTGGAAAAAATGATAAATGAGCATGGTGTGACAGCATTTTAGCCTCATATTCCTCCTACTAGTGACATTTCCCCCTTTGCATCAATTGTGCTATAGTGTTTAAAACAAAACAAACAACAAGTTTGTGTTTTGGGAACTATGTTGGGAAAAAACTGCATTTCAGTTGTGATATATTGTCTGGGAAAAACAATGAAAAGAGTGAACCATAGGCTGTAGTACATCACAGAAAAGTAAAAATACAAAACAAAACAAAACTTTTGATTTACTGCATAACTCTCTGTGGATTATTTTACACACTACAAAACATAGATGTGCCTGTTTAGCTTTCCTGATTATTTCTTGAAATGAGAGGGGTATTTTTGTTTTGATACAAAACTGACAAGCTATAGGCAAAGCTCAACAAAGTAAGGTGCTATTTCTATTTACTCTGAAAAAGGGCAATATTGAAAAATACTTTGTTTTTATACTCAAAATGCTGTGATAGCTTGGATCATAGCAAGTTCTTACAATATCTGTTTACTGTTCCTTTAAAAAAGAAATGAAGAAATAAAATTCCATTTTCTTAGAGTTCTATCTAATCTTTCATCCCCATAGTCAATATAAAACATGGTTGTGGAGAAACAGTCTTTGATTTGAATAAGACATTTGGAGTTATCAGAGAAGAGCTCTCACCAGAAGCATATGCACCCCATTGCCCTTTGTTACAAGTTTAAGGAGCTTTTATTCTGCTAATATATGCTACTATTCTGCTGAAACTTTTTAACAAGACCACCAGGTCAGGATGTCTCAGAATTTACCTCTCATTATCTCATATTCCTCCTCTGGATATAGAAAAACAACTCTAAAGGTCCAATATTGGGATGATCTGATGGTCACTGCAGCCCTGATGGGGAATGCTGGCTAGTGAAGTTTAGTTTGACCATTACATCTAAGATGTAACATGTGGTTCAGTTATTCTTTGTCAGTGGCATAGTCTGTGTGTTATAGTTCTCCCAGATTTTCATCTCCACATTTTCTCCTTATGTCTTACTTTTCCACATCGTCATTCTGTTCCGAAAGTCTTCAATAGCTCCTGCCTTCTCTTTTACAAGACAAAGGGGGAAAGGCCATTCTTTCTCTGATAAGGTCTTTTGTACTTCACCTAACTTTAGGATATTGTTTCCTTTCTGTCTAACCTTCATTTTTTTAATCCTAAAGTTAAATTATAGTATACATATAAAAATTCCAGGATAGATGTTATGTTTTAAATATTCCTAATTCTTTATGCCTATACATCTTTTTTTTTTCCCTGAAATGTCTTACAGTTGTTTTCTATCTAGAAAAAATATATTCATCCTTGAACACACAACTTCAATCCTTGGTATCATCTACTCTCTTTGTCCATAACCCATTTCTTATTTGTTTGCTATTACAGTTTTTGGGCCTGGGTACCAGAGGTTTTCCACAGAGATCTCTTGCCAGGCCTGGTTCAAGGGTTCCAGTGAAGGGAAGTGAATGCAGGCAGTGAGGGGATGTTGCTTCCCAGCTTCCACTGTGCCAGTCAGCTCCACCTCTGTCTCTGCCTTACCATAATTCTGTGCTACCCTGCACTGAGTAGGGTCAGGCTGGGCCTACAAGAACCCGATCTATCCCCAAGTGCTACAGATCTTAGGACAAAGACTCAGATGATGGAGTAGTTCTTGCACACCTTTGTTCCCTGGATCAGACTTATATACAGTTTTGGGGGTGATTCAGGGTTTGACAGCAGGTACTTCTCATTGGCTTGTACTGAGAGTTTGGGGAAACCTTATTTGCATGTGGGAGGGCTTGGTGCAGCTACTATGTGATTGATGCCACACACTTCTCTGCAGGGGGTCTGTGGGAAGTTATAGCTAAGTGACAGGAGCCAGGTGCCCAGGAGGTGTGGCCGAACACCTGTGGCCCCATTCAGGTGGAAATCTCCACCCACCAGGGCTCTGGGGTTCCAGACCTATGATCAACCAGGGACTAGGCTATCTGTGCATAGCCCACCACCCCACAACAGTTATTCAATCATTATTCTGTCTATCCAAATTCTTCTTGTTGTGAGTTATTTGAGATAAAAGATATGTGTTACTCACTCTTGTATACTATACATACCATCTAAATGTTCTCTCTGGAATGCATTAGAGGTTCAGTAAATTTGAGTAGATTCAGGAGTAAAGTACTTTTCCCTATTAAGTATATCCCCTGCTTTGCACTAAGGATTTACTTATATGATTCAGTTTTCTTTACAGTATTTTAATGTTTTATCACTTCCTTTCATTTCTTTTATTTTCTAAAAAAAAAAAAAAAAAAAAAAAAGGACTATACTGTAAAAGTAATTTTTTTTATTTCCCTGACATAATTGTCATCTCTGAGGCTCACTCCAAATAAAGCTCACACATTCTAGGTCTTTCTGAATTCTGGTGGGCTGGTTCAACTCAGCTCTTCTGGCTCAACTCTTCTGCAGGCTGACTGATTCAAACTGGCTTCTCTTAGCTTCTGACTTTTTGCTCTGCCTGGCCTCAAACTAACTCTATCAATCTGTTCTAATTTTCTGGCCCCTTCTCATTTTCTGTATTGTTCTGTCTTCACTTGGATCTATCTTGTTGCCTTGTCAACCTGTATCTGTCAAACATCCCAGTAAAAAAAGCCTCTAAATTCCATGAACTGAACTGCCATGAACTTGATTCTCTGTACTTTCTAAAATAGCTCATATTCCTATGCTGTTCTTGTGAGATTAGGGACTATGCTATTCTGCTAAATCTTTCTCTGGTTTGTCATCTGTCTGTCCCTAAATTACACATTATTGTTTCAGCTTAAAGGTGTGTATTAAAGGCATGTCTATATTCTAGCCAGAGTAGCCATGTTGCTGGATTAGCATTCCTCTATACATAAATCTATACATAAATCCTATAAACTACATTATTTCATAGCAACATTTTTTTTTCAAATTAAGAGGCCAAATATTTTATACTGTGCCTTATTGGAGCAAACCTAAACACCAAAAAGTAATTAAAAAACCCCAGCTACTTATTCTCAATATTGTATGCAGTTATAAGTCTACATTAGACTGAAGGTAAGGCCATCCAGAGACTGCCACACCTAGGGATTCATTGCATATGCAGCCTTCAAACCTAGTCACTATTGATGATGCCAAGAAGTGCTTGCTGACAGGCTCTTGATATACCTGTCTCCTGAAAAGCTCTACCAGGGCCTGATGAATACAGATTTGGATGCTTGCAGCAAACCATCAGACTGAACACAGGGATCCCAATGGAGGAGTTAGGGAAAGGACTGAAGAAGCTGACAGGATTTGAAACCTCATAGGGAGAACAACAATATCAAACAACCAGACCCCCTGCCCCCAGAACTCCCAGGGACTAAGCCACCAACCAGAGAATAGACGTGGAGGGATCTATTGGTCCAGGTGCATATATAATTAGAGCATGGCCTTATCTGGCATCAATGAGGGGAGGCCCCTGGTACTGTGAAGGCTCAATTCCCCAGTGTAAAGGAATGCCAGGGTGGTGAGGTGAGAGTGGGTAGGTGGGTGTTGGAGCAACCTTATAGAAGCAGGAAAGAGGCCAGATGGCATAGGGGTTTTGCAGAGGGGAAAATGGGAAGAGGGATACTATTTGAAATGTAAATAAGGAAAGGCTGCTAACTCCTTCTGGTTGGCATCAGCACCAGGTCAACTTGGGCACAAAATTGGCAGAAACCTCCACAGTCCCCAGAGGACTCTCCATGTGATTTTATCATCACTGGTGAGTGGAACACAACACCGGTTCCAAGCCAATTGTGTGGGACCTGAGACAGCAGGAACAAGGACACCAGAGCCCTTCCTGACCAGAGGCTTGGGTTCCCTTTAATCAGTTCAGGTTTATCTTGGTTTCTAACAGACCAGACAACTTCACAGTCCTCAAAGGAGACACCAGTTCCAGGCACTGTAACACACCCAGGATCTTAGGACAACAGGATCCCAGGATAACAGGAGCTGGGTCACACCAGTATTTCAGGGTCTCAGAGGAATTTGACTGCCAAGAACTCTGACACATCCAGAATCTCAGGTTCGCAGGAACTCACAATCAAAGGATCACAGAGAAAGCTGGACTCTGAGAAGTCCTGAATCAACTGGAATTATAGGAAGGACAAGTTCCAATCAGATATATTGAGGGCAGCAAGCACTAGAGATAATCAGATGGCAGGAGGCAAGGGTAAGAACAGAAGCAACAGAAACCAAGGTTACTTGGCATCATCAGAACCAAATTCTCCAACCATAGCAAGTCCTGGATATACCATCACACCAGAAATGCAAGACATGGATCTAAAGTTACTTCTCATAATGATGATGGAAGACCTTAAGAAGGAAATACAGGAAAACACAGGTAAACTGCTAGAAGCCTTTAAAGAGGAAACACAAAAATCCCTTAGAGAGTTACAGGAAAACACTATCAAACAGGTGATGGAATTGAACAAAATCATCCAGGATCTAAAAGTGGAGTAAAAACAATAAAGAAAACCCAAAGGGAGACAACTCTGGAGATAGCAACCCTAGGAAAGAAATCAGGAACCATAGATGCAAACATCAACAACAGAAAAAAAGAAATGGAAGAGAGAATCTCTGCCACAGAAGGTGGCAATGGGCCCTCCTCAATCCATGCGAATCAGAGTCTCAGACAGATGGGCATGGAGTCGGCCAATGACAAACAGATAGGACAGGAGAGAATGTGTGTTGAATGTAAGTGTATTGTCACAAAGTGAACACCAGTCTTATGTAATACAGAAAACAAAGGGGTAGGATGTCATAGCAGACAAAGTACATTGAAGTAACTTAACAGAAAACAAAGGAATGACTGCAAAGGAACTTACAGGAACCAGGTAATATTTACAGTAAAGATAAAGCAGCTCTGCCTAGGGTCTGCTAAAGACAGGTAAGGATTTCACACCCTAGTCACAATTTGTGCTACTCCTTTAAGCCTTATGAAAACTAGCACCAGGGGGTTCTGCTCTAGCAGACCTTCTCATGAATAATGTAATACCACAACCCCCATATGTCCCAGGTCTTGATAAATTCTTGCGTGTTCTTTTAAGTATCTATGGGGAATGTCCATTTGTCAGAAGAATTCACCAACTTGTTTCTAATATGCAATGTAGCCAGCATACCTGGGTGTAGTGAAGATTCTAAATGTACTTTGCTAAGCTTGCCTGAGATTTCTAACTCTTATCCAGTAAAATACTGTAAGAACGGATGCAAGACGCTCCACAATATTGCAGGGACAAATCTGGGGCATTCCTAGCTATAAGAATATTAAATTTCCAGGAGGCTGAGTTTCCTTGAAACTCTTTGCCTCATGAGTGATTCTAAGCCTTTCGGCCTATCAAGTTGACTTCAATGGAGTGGACATAGCAAATCTCAGGTGCAGAAGATTCCATAGGGAACATGGACACAACAATCAAAGAAAATGTAAAATGCAAAAAGATCCTAACTCAAAACATCCAGGAAATCCAGAACACAATGAGAAGACCAAACCTACAGATAATAGGAGTAGANGAGAATGAAGATTTTCAAATTAAAGGGCCAGCAAATATCTTCAACAAAATTATAGAAGAAAACTTCCCAAACAAAAAGAAAGAGATGCCCATGAACATACAAGAAGACTACAAAACTCCAAATAGACTGAACCAGAAAAGAAATTTCTCCTGATACATAATAATCAGAACAACAAATGCACTAAATAAACACAGAACATTAAAAGCAGTAAGGGGAAAAGGCCAAGTAACATATAAAGGCAGGCCTATTAGAATTATTCCAGACTTCTCACCAAATACTATGAAAGCCAGAAGATCCCAGACAGGTGTTATACAGACACAAAGAGAACACAAATGCCAGCCAAGGCTACTATACCCAGCAAAACTCTCAATTACCAAAGACGGAGAAACCAAAGTATTCCATGACAAAATAAAATTCACACATTATCTTTCCACGAATCCAGCCCTTCAAAGGATAATAAGGGGAAAACACCAATAAAAGGAGGGAAACCATGGCCTAGAAAGAGCATGAAAGTAATCCTTCAACAAACCTAAAGGAAGACAGCCATAAGAATAGAATCCCAACTCTAACAACAAAAATACAGAAAGCAACAATTACTTTTATTAATATCTCTTAATATCAATGGACTCAATTCCCCAGTAAAAAGACATGGACTAACAGACTGGCTACACAAACAGGACCCAACATTTTCCTGCTTACAGGAAACCCATCTCAGGGAAAAAGACAGAAACTACCTCAGAGTCAAAGGCTGGAAAACAATTTACCAAGCATATGAATTGAAGAAACAAGCTTGAGTAACCATTCAAATACTGAATAAAATTAACTTCCAATGAAAAGTTATCAAAAAAGACAAGGAGGGGCACTTCATACTCATCAAAGGTAAAATCT
>NC_034598.1:12734398-12737423 GCF_900095145.1 Mus pahari
ACTGAATAACACTCTCCTCAATGATACCTTGGTCAAGGAAGAACTAAAGAAAGAAATTAAAGACTTTTTAGAGTTTAAGGAAAATGAAGCCACAACATACTCAAACTTATGGGACACAATGAAAGCATTCCTAAGAGGAAAACTCATAGCTCTGAGTGCCTCCAAAAGGAAACTAGAGAGAGCATACACTAGAAACTTGACAGCATACCTAAAAGCTCTAGAACAAAAGGAAGCAAATTCACCCAAGAGGAGTAGACAGCAGGAAATAATCAAACTCGGGGGCAAAATCAACCAAAAAAGAACTATTCAAAGAATCAACCAAACTAGGAGCTGGTTCTTGGAGAAAATCAACAAGATAGATAAACCCTTAGCCAGACTCATTAGAGGGCACAGGGACAGCACCCTAATTAACAAAATCAGAAATGAAAAGGGAGACGTAACAGATCCTGAGGAAATCCAAAACATCATCAGATCCTACTACAAAAGGCTATATTCAACAAAACTGGAAAACCTGGATGAAATGGACAAATTTCTAGATAGATACCAGGTACCAAATTTAAATCAGGATCAGATTAATGACCTAAACAGTCCTGTATCCNCTAAAGAAATAGAAGCAGTCATTAATAGTCTCCCAACAAAAAAAGCCCAGGACCTGATGGGTTTAGTGCAGAGTTCTATCAGACCTTCAACGAAGACCTAATTCCAGTTCTTCTCAAACTAGTCCACAAAATAGAAACAGATGGTACTCTACCCCATTCATTCTTTGAAGCCATGATTACTCTGATACCTAAACCACATAAAGACCCAACAAAGATAAAGGACTTCAGACCAATTTCCTTTATGAATATTGATGCAAAAATACTCAATAAAATTCTTGCACACCGAATCCAAGAACACATCAAAATAATCACCCATCAGGATCAAGTAAACTTCATTCCAGGAATGCAGCGATGGTTTAATATATGGAAACCATCAACGTAATGCACTATATAAACAAACTCAAAGACAAAAACCACATGATCATCTAATTAGATGTTGAGAAAGCATTTGACAAAATCCAATATCCATTCCTGATAAAAGTCTTGGAATGATCAAGGCCCATAACTAAACATAATAAAAGCAATCTACAGAAAACCAGTAGCCAACATCAAAGTAAATGGAGAGAAGCTGGAAGCAATCTGACTAAAATCAGGGACTAGACAAGGCTGCCCACTTTCTCCCTACCTATTCAATATAGTCCTTGAAGTTCTAGCCACTGCAATTAGACAGCAAAAGGAGGTGAGGGGGATACAAATTGCAAAGGAAGAAGTCAAAATATCACTATTTGCAGAAGATATGATAGAATATATAAGTGACCCTAAAAATTCTACCAGAGAACTCCTAAACCTGATAAATAGCTTCAGTGCAGTAGCTGGACATAAAATTAACTCAAATAAAATCAATGACCTTTCTCTACACGAAGGATAGAAAGGCTGAGAAAGAAATTAGGGAAACAACACCTTTCACAATAGTCACAAATTATTTAAATTACCTCGGTGTGACTCTAAGGAAGTGAAAGATCTGTATCATAAGAAGTTCAAGTCTCTGAAGAAAGATATCAAAGACGATCTCAAAAAATGGAAAGATCTCCCATGCTCATGGATTAGCAGGATCAATATAGTGAAAATGGCTATCTCACTGAAAGTAATCTACAGATTCAATGCAATCCCCATCAAAATTCCAACTCAATTCTTCACAAAGTTAGAAAGGGCAATTTGCAAATTCATCTGGAATAACAAAAAATCTAGGATAGGAAAAAGTATTCTCAACAAAAAAGAACCTCTGGTGGAATTACCATGCCTGACTTCAAGCTGTACTACAAAGTAATTGTGATAAAAAACTGCATGGTATTGGTATAGCGACAGAAAATGGAATAGAATTGAAGACCCAGAAATGAACCCACAAACTTATAGTCACTTGAAATTTGACAAGGGAACTAAAACCATCCAGTGGAAAAAAAGGCAGCATTTTCAACAAATGGTGCTGGCACTACTGGCAGTTATCATGTAAAATAAAGTGAATTGATCCATTCTTATCTCCTTGTACTCAGCTCAAATCTAAGTGGATCAAGGAACTCCACATAAAACCAGAGACACTGAAACTTATGGAGGAGAAAGTGGGGAAAAGCCTCGAAGATATGGGCACAGGGGTAAATTCCTGAATAGAATAGCAATGGCTTGTTCTGTAAAATTGAGAATTGACAAATTGGATCTCATAATATTGCAAAGATTCTGTAAGGCAAAAGACATTGTCAATAAGACAAAAAGGCCACCAACAAATTGGGAAAGGATCTTTATGTAGAGTTTAGAACTAATATTACCATTATTTATTTTACTATGCCCCAGGATCTTACAACCCACCTTCTAGCACTATTAAATCTGTCAAGTAGGGAGGAAATTTCCTTGTCAGTTCAAGATCAATGTCTCTGTTACTTTTCTTTTCATCTTTGGAAATATGGCCACTGGTAGATTTTCCAGTATTTCAGTGGCTGACCTATTTTTGTACATGTTTAAGAAACACCAACTTGACTCAAGAGATTATTATTTACTTTTAAAGAACATGAAGTTGAGAGGCAGATGTATTGGGGTGATTTGAGTTGTTGGTAAAAGGACAATTGGAACAGAAATAATCAATATACATTATACATATACATACAGAAATTTTAATCTGGCAACATGACTGCACTCACAAGTGATCACATCTGAAGATATTATGTCTAAAGAATGCAGACATGTCTTGGATTACAGAATGATCTGGCTGGAATATATACATGCCTTTAATAGACATCTTTAATCTTCAACAATGAACGTAAAGTTAGTTTGTAGAAGAAAGCATCCATGTTTTAAAGCACTGTCTAAATGTGGAATACAGTTATAAATCTGAAAAAGATGTAACAAAATGAGTCAGAAATATGATATACCCAACTTAAATGAGAACAGTGGAGGAAAAGAGGCTACAGAGAGAGAAAAAAAATGGTGTGGGTGGG
>NC_034598.1:12738019-12745754 GCF_900095145.1 Mus pahari
TGGTGGAGATGGTGGTGGTGGTGGTGGTGGTGGTGTATGTATGTATGTATGTTTTACAGTCTTACCCAGACAGTTTTACAGAGATGGGTTACAGAGAGATCCAGCTACAGGAGAAGACAGACCAAGCCAAAGAATGAGAAGGAGCCACAAGATTAGAACAGATCCCCAAAGTTAGTATGAGGCCAGGCAGAATGCAAGAGAAACTAGATTGAATTACCCAGTTTGGAAGATTAAATTGTATGGTGGCTAGGAGCTTCCAGGCTTAGGATAGTTAGGACAGAGAAGAAAATGCTCTGAGCTTTGGTATGGCTCTCATCTCATCACTTCATCAGAGAACATAAAGCAACATTTATACACACACACACACACACACACACACACACACACAATTTTCAAAGAATGAATTGAAAAAAAAAAAAAAAACTAACTATATAAAGAGACCCTAACTACGACAACTCCTGATCCAAAATTCATTTGTATCCCTGAGTTTATTATATATAAGTAGGAAAGATTGTAGGGTCTGAACAGCAGTGAACAAGACTGTCCCATGCAAAGGAAGTACTGTCTTCCCATTATTTACACATAATATTTTAGTATTAGTATGGGTGAAAGCTATCTTTTATTTCTTACAAAAGTTAATGAAGAATGTACTTACTATTGAAGAAATATCTTGCGAATGCCAAGCAAAGCAGCTTGACATCACCCAGACCTCAGAGTAAAAAAAGGAAAGAAACCTCTAAGTCACCGAAATAGAAAGAGAAACACTGTCTTTCCTCCATCCTCCTTACCTCTCTCCTTCTCTCTGAGAGGACTAAAGCCAGAGTTTTAAAACCTTGAGCTATACCCACCCATTAGCTACTAATGCTATTCCTCTTACTTGAAATTAATTAAACATATATTTTATTTTTAGCATTATAAATGCTTTATTTACTCATTTTTTTCAACCATCCATTTGTACAGTAATTTTATAAACCTGTATTTGACATCAATTAAATATAAAAAGATGATCATACATAGAAAAGTTTTCTGCAGAGAAGTTCTCTGGTAGAATTTTTGGGGTCGCTTATGAATAGTATTATAATTTTTTTTGTCTTATTGTTCTAGCTAACACTTCGAGTACTAAATTGAATAGATATGGGGAGAGTGGACATCCTTGTCCCCGATTTCAGTGAGATCGTTTCAAGTATGTCTCCATTTAATTTGATATTGGCTGTTGGTTTGCAGTAAACTGCTTTTATTATGTTTAGGTATGAGTCTTGAATCCCAGACCTCTCTAGTACTTTTAATGTGAAGGGGTGTTGTATTTTTTTTCAAATGCTTTTTCTGCGTCTAAGGAGATGCTCATGTGATTTTTTTTTCTTTGAGTTTGTTTATAGAGTGGATTACGTTAATAGATTTTCACATATTAAACCAAACTTGCATCCCTCCGATAAAGCCTACTTGATCGTGGTGAATGATGATTTTGATGTGTTCTTGGATTCAATTTGCAAGGATTTTATTGAGTATTTTTTGTTGATATTTATGAGAGATTGGTCTGAAATTCTCTTTTTTTGTTGGGTCCTTGTGTGGTTTAGGAGTCAGAGTAATTGTGGCTTTGTAGAACAAGTTAGGTAGTGTTCTGTCTGTTTCTATTTCATGGAATTGTTTAAGGAAACTTGGTATCACATCTTCTTTGAAGTTCTGGTAGAATTCTGCACTAAATCCATGTGTCCCTAGGCTGTTTTTAGTTGGTAAGTTTTTAATGACTTCTATTTCCTAGTGTAATATGGGCTTATTTAGATAGTTTACCAGCTCTTGATTTAACTTTAGTATGTGGCATCTGTCTAGAAAACCATTCATTTCATCTAGATCTTTCAGTTTTGTTGAATAAATGCTTTTATAGTAGGATCTGATTTTTTTATTTCTGTCGTTATGTCTCCCTTTTCATATCTGATTTTATTAATTTGGATACTGCCTCTTAGCCTTTTATTTAGTTTGACTAGGAGTTTATCTATCTTGTTGATTCTTTCACAGAACCAGCTTTTGGTTTTGCTGATTCTTTGTATTGTTTTCTTTGTTTCTATTTGGTTGATTTCTGCCCTGAGTTTGATTACTTCCTACCTTCTACTTCTCTTGTGTGAGTTTCCTTCTTTTTGTTCTAGAGCTCTCAAGTGTGCTGTTAAGTTGTTAGTGTAGGATCTCTCCAGTTTCTTTACCAGGACACTTAATGCTATTTCCTCTTAGCATTGTGTCCCATGAGTTTGGGTATGATGTGTCAATATTTTCATTAAATTCCAGGAAGTATTTAATTTATTTCTTTAATTCTTCCCTGTCCAAGATATCAGTGAGTGAACAGTTGTTTAGTTTCCATGTTTTTGTGGGCTTTCTCTATTTTTTTTTTCTGCTATTAAAGACCAGCCTTAGGCCATGGTGATCTGATAGGATGCATGGTATTATTTCAGTCTTCTTGTATCTGTTGAGGATTGTTTTGTGACCAATTAGGTGGTTGATATGGAGAAGGTATTGAGAAGAAGGTATATCCTTTTGTTTTATGGTGAAATGTTCTGTAGATATCTGTTAAATCCATTTGGTTCATAACCTCTCTTAGTTTCACAGTGTCTCTGTTTAGTTTCTGTTTCAGTGAACTGTCCATTGGTAAGAGTGCATTGTTAAAATCTCCCAATATTATTGTGTGGGGTTAAATGTGTGTTTTGGGTTTTAATAAAGTTTCTTTTATGAATATGGGTGCTCTTGGATTTGAGGCATAGAAGTTCAGAATTGAGACTTTCTCTTGGTGGATTTTCCCCTTGATGATTATCAAGTGTCCTTCATCATGCTTGATAACTTTTGGTTGAAAGTCTATTTTATTGGATATTAGGATGGCAACTTGTGCTTGTTTCCTGAGACAATTTGCTTGGAATACCATTTTCTATCATTTTACTCTGAGATAGTTCTTGTCTTTGTTGTTGAAGTGTGTTTCTTGTATGCAGCAAAATTTTGGATCTTGTTTGTGTATCCATTGTGTTAGCTTATGTCTTTTTATAGGTGAGTTGAGTCCATTAATATTGAGAGATATTAAAGGGAGATGACTGTTGGTTCCTGGTATGTTTGTTTTTGTAGGTGGCTTTATGTGCTTGTGGCTCTGCTTTTGACTTTGTTGTGAGATGCTTAATACCTTGTCCTTCCTTTGGTTCAGGTATCTTCCTTGTGTTGGAGTTTTCCTTCCAGGATCCTCTGGAGGACTGGGTTGGTAGATAGATACTGTTTGAATTTGATTTTATCCTTGAACATTTTGTTTTCTCCATCTATGTTAATTGAGAGTTTTGCTGGGTATAGTAGCCTGGGCTGGCATTTGTGTTCTCTTAGAGACTGCATGACCTCTGACCAGACTCTTCTGACTTTCATAGTCTCTTTGAGAAGTCTGGTGTAATTCTGATAGGCCTACCTTTGTATGTTACTTGGCCTTTTTCCCTTGCAGCTTTTAATATTCTTTCCTTTCTCTGTGCATTTAGTGTTTTGATAATTTGTGATGAGAAGATATTCTTTTCTGGTCCCTTTTATTTGGTGTACCATAGGCTTCTTGTACCTTTATGTCCATCTCTTTATTTAGGTTGGGAAAGTTTTCTTCTATGATTTAGTTGAAGACATTTTGAGATCGTTTGAGCTGGGAATCTTCATTCTCCTCTATTCCAAGTATTCTTAAATTTGGTCTTTTTATTGTGTCCTGAAATTCCTTTATGTTTCGGGTTAATAGCTTTTTATGTTTTGAATTTTATTTGACAGTTGTGTCAATCTTTTCTATCATATCTTCTACACCTGAGATTCTCTCTTCTATCTCTTATATTCTGTTGGTAATACTTCCATCTGTAATTTCTGACCCTTTCTTAGGTTTTCCATTTCTAGGTTTGCCGCCAGTTGTGTTTTCTTTATTGTTTTGACTTCCACTTTTAGGTCTTGGATCACTTTATTCAATTCTTTCACCTTTTTGCTGTGTTTTCTTGTATTTCTTCCAGTGAATTATTGATATCCTCCTTAAAGGACTCTATTATTTTTATAAGATAGGATTTTTATGTCAGCTTCCTGATTTTTCAGGTGTGTTGGTGTATTCAGGTATTTCTTTGGTGGGGAACTGGGTTCTCATAATGATGACCATATATATTGGCTTCTGATGCTTATGGTCTTGTGCTTGCCTTTCACCATCTGGATATCCCTGGTGTTTGTTGATTGGAGTGACTGTATGGAGTCTGCCTTTTTTGTCCATGGGTTGCTTCAGGTCTCTTGGTAGGCTTACAGTCCTGTTATATCAGACCATCTGTGGGGCCTTCCAATTGGGGCTCTTCACAGATGCAGAGAAGCTGCTGATCTGTTACCTTTACTGTAATAGATCTCCTGGGAGGCCTCAGACTGTTGGGTCTTTAGTGGAGCAATCAAGCTGTTGTCTCATTGGGCTTATTGCAGCTTATCCTCAACTGCTCTGAGAGCAATGGATCCTCAACTCTGAGTGCAGAGGGTGCTCAACTGCTCAACTGCTCTGAGTGTAGTATGTCCAACTGCTCATAGTGCAGTGGGTACTGTAGGATGTATCCATACATGGAGTCTTCATGGGACCAGATCAACTAGGAGTCTGCCCCAGCAGCAAGGACCAGGTGGAAGGGATGGACGAGATGGAAGGAAGAGGGTGGTATTCAGTAGGGTGGGTGTTTTGTGGTTGATATGTCCAGAGTCTACCAGGCTCCCAGCAGCAGCTCTGGGACTGGTAGTGGGGGTGAGGGGGTTTCTTACTAACTGCTCTGAGTACAGCGGGTCTTCTAGGATGGATTAGGATATGGAATCTTCTTGGGAGCAAACCCACTAGGGGTCTGCCCTAGCAGCAAGGACCAGGTGGAAGGGATGGAAGAAAGGGAAATAATATTCAGGAGGGTGGGGGTTTTGGTAGGTGGTGTGTGCCGAGTCCACCAGGCTCCCAGCAGCATGTCAGGGACTTGGGGTCAGGAAGGGAGGGAGGGTTACCAACTGTTCTGAGTGCAGCAGGTCCTTTGGGATGTATCAGGAAACGCAGTCTTCACGGGAGCTGACCAACTAGGAGTCTGCCCCAACAGCAAGGACCAGGCAGTAAACATATATTTAAATGGACATCATTCAGACTTACAAACTAAGATTTGATCTATTCTTTAATAATAAAATTAGTAGGAAAAGAGAAATACATAATACAAAAAAAAAAAAGATTATCAGAAAAAAAAAGCCACTGGAAGATAAAAAGAAACCATAGGCCACATATCTAGGCAAAGGCTTTCAATTATCCTAAGTTCAGAATGGAAATTACGTCACAATTAATTTGTACATATTCAATAGTGTACCAAGTATTTTTATTCCTGCATAACTTGCATAGTATTCCTTCAAGGTGCTCCTAAATTTGTTCAATAGAAATGTGCCCTGTTTTAAGTTCTGCTTATCTTATGAATATACTCTACAAAGAAAACTTTAAGTAATAATGTGCTGTATGATGTTATTTCTGGGAGAAGATGAATAAATGTTTACTATCCTCAGATTGGGAATGGTCAAAAAATTAAAGTAACCACATTTCCAAATTCAACATTTTGGACCAATGAGTTTACTGAAGGTACTCACATGAACATGAGTTATGATGCTATAGGAGAAGATATGATTCAAGGGTACCCATATCATTCAAAGCCCGTATCACATCATGGGTAACCATGAATGAGAACCTGGAGTGTACTGCAAATTTTCAGCAGCTTGACAGATCAGAGAGACTTTTCAGGGCACCTTGATTGATTTGAGCTTCCTTAGCATTTCTGGAATTATATCCTTGTAGGAGGATTTGTGCATTGGTCAGTATTAAAGATTATTTGATTCTTAGGAGTAATTAACTTTATGTGCCTTAGTGAACCTCATGTTACAACTTGCAGAGTCTTAAAAAGATTCTTAAGGAGCTTCCTCTACAATGAATCAACTATGTATGGTCTCACAGAGACTGAAACAATAAGGATAGAGGCTTCATTGATTTGCACTAGGTCCTCTGAATATATATTCTGGCTGTTAGACTGGGGATTTTTGTGGAATTTCTAACAATGGCAGCTGGTATACCTCTGATTATTTTGTCTGCTCTTTGGACACCTTTCCCTCTATTAGGAGACTGCTGCAGACCAGCCTCAGTCAGCCCCCCTCAATCTACAGGAGAAATCAGGGTTCAGGTACAGGTGGGCAGGAGTTGGTGAAAGGGTGACAAACAGACACAGACAAAAGGGAGTGTGCATATGAATGTAATTTCTCAAATAGAGCATCAGACTTTTAATAGAGAAGAAAATAGGGAAGTTATGTGACAAATCAGCCAGGTACAATGAGGTTACTGGATGCTTAAAGACTCTTACACAAAACAGAGGAATGCAAACACAAACACTGGCAGGAACTGGGCAATAAAACAACTGAGACAAAGTCAGCTCTATCTAAGGTCAGCTATATTCTTATAAGCCAGGTGTGGAGTCTTTACACTCCCCTGGCAAGGGCTTTCATGCCCAAGCCATAGTTCTAATTAGGGAGTTCCATTCTAGCTAACCTTCTCATGAATAATGCAATACTCTAATTTCTCCTTCAATCACAGCCTGATCTACTTCCTAAACTACTGTAAATTCCTGTATATGGGGGTAACATGGTTTAATTCCAAGTGATTGTGTGTGTGTGGGGGGGGGGGACTGTCTACTAAGGAATAATGTAATCTGCCATACATAACTATAATAAGAATTCTAAACTTACTTTGCTAAGCTTGCCATGGGATTTCTAACTCTATGTAGTAGATAGTAATGCCTGATTTCTTTCACTATCTCTCTTACAATACTAGAGGCAATTCTGAATGTTAATGAATAGGTAACATTCTTACTGAATTCCAGGGTCTGCTCAAGAACTAACTAGGGCATTGGTGAAGACCAGAAGAAAAGTTCAATTTTGCTTAGTATTTGGCAAGTCACTGCTTGGAGGCACCAATAATAAAACAATACTGAAAGAAAGCACACAGATCCATTCGCAAGGACACGTTTGGAACATTTGTAATATGGGATGCCACGATTCCAGGAGACAAAGTTTCCATGAATTTTTCGCCTCTGGACTGTGTCCAAGCTTTTGGGCCTGTCATGCTAGTCACTACTGGAGTGGGTATGGCAGGTGACCTTCCCCAGTCTCAGTCTGAGGGCTTTCTCTTTGTTTTACTATATCTTGTACTATCCTGTTTGATTGTTGTCTCTTGTAAACCTGGTGTTTCATAAAGAGGAAACAAAAGGGGATTGCATCTGGAGGAGAAAGGGAGGTAGCAAAAGAGTTGGGAGCAATCTATGGTGGTCACAATGAGGGAATACTCTATTTCTGTAAAAAAAAACAACAAAAAGGGAGGTTCCTCTACAGTAGAATGTTTCAACTAGAGGAACTACTACACAACATTTGAGAATGTAAAGAAATATTAACCAAAATCAATAAAATAACAATTTATGTGCCCAAACATGTAGTTTGAAACTATGAGGCTGCATGCTTTAATTTGCTCCATAGACTTCACTGCATACAGATACAGTCTTTATTAAGATGAATTCTAATGATCAAAGACCTCCACATAAAACCAGAGACACTGAAATTGATAGAGGAGAAAGTGGGGGAAAACCTCGAAGATATGGGCACAGGGAAAAAATTTCTCAACAGAACACCAATGGCTTGTGCTGTAAAATCAAGAATTGACAAATGGGACCTCATAAAA
>NC_034598.1:12747109-12753076 GCF_900095145.1 Mus pahari
GAAGAGAGGCCCCTTGGTCTTGCAAACTTTATATGACCCAGCACAAGGGAAGGCCTGGGCCAAGTAGTGGGAGTGGGTGGGTAGGGGAGCAGGGGTGAGGGGAGTATAGGGAACTTTTGGGATAGCATTTGAAATGTAAATAAAGAAAATAATAATAATAATAAAAAAGTTAAAAAATTGCATTCTACTAATCATGATGTCAGTAAAGTATGTGTGTGGTGAACAGACACAGATAAAATAGAAACTTTAAATGTAATTTGGTAATTTGCAAATAGTAATGTTTCAAACTAAGTGTATTGATACATATATAGGAAAGCCATCGTTGCCTTATAAAATGAGAACATATTCCATGTTTTCATGGACTCAATAAATTGGTCAGCTATTTGAGAGGTGATTCTGGAATTGTCATCATATTATCTGAGTTATATTTATGGGATTTAAGAAAATGAGAATAATTCTTCAGTAAAAAGTTATTCCATATCACACTCAAGGAAGAATGCTGTCAGAAAGATTAAAAACAACAAATGCTGACTAAAATATCATGTAAGCAGAATTGTTGCATGTGTAAATGAAATTAATTCCTACAGCCACTTATAGAAAACGAGCAGAGGTTATACTCAGAACATTACACACAGAACCAATACAATTTTTTCTCACTCTTGGAAAATTAACAAAAGGAAACAAAGTCAATGTCAAATGATACACTCATAATGCTGAGTTATCTCAGCACATATTCAGTTCCCAGCTCACATAGCAGCCAACTCACAATTGGAACCTTCAGCTCTAGGGCACCCAATGACTCTTTCTTCCTTTTTTGTACTTGCACTAATTTGGAAATACCTCTTCTGACATATACATATAATTTGAAACAAGGCATTGTAACTGTACTGAATATTTCAAAAATCAAGATGAGATTATTTTATATACTTTTACAATTTCATATTGATAAAGGGCCCAGTATGTAGAACACACCTATAATACTAGGGTTTGAGATGGAGATAAACCTGAAGTGTTAGCTGGCCAGGGCTGGACTTGGCTACATAGTGAGTGGAGAGCAAATGGACTTTATGAAGGTCTCATCTCAAAAAATTAAATATTAGTTAATATTTGAGGAAATAGATATATTTACACTTATTTGAAAAATACTAAATGCATAAATGCTTCAAAGCATCCTTTTGTATCTCAAGAGCATGTACAAACTTTATGAGTCAGTTATAAATAAATTTAACTTAAAATTTCTTTCAAGGTGGCTTCTTCTTCTTCTTCTTCTTCTTCTTCTTCTTCTTCTTCTTCTTCTTCTTCTTCTTCTTCTTCTTCTTCTCCTTCTTCTTCTTCTTCTTCTTCTTCTAAGTATCTCCACTTGAATCTCCTCCACTTCCTGGAGGTTATTTTCTCTATTTTTTTATGTGATCTGAGAGCATTTCTTTTTTAATGCTTATCTGAAAACGCCAGTAATTCATTTTCCTTCTAAGTATGTTCACTATTTCAGTGACTATACTTATTACCTACCTTTCTGTGAATAGCTATAAAGGAAATTTAAAAAGAGCTTTCTGATTTTCTAGAATTTTAATGAAAGAATTTATTTCAAGAACTAAGTTAAACACTGTACAAGGTACAATTTAACATCTCTCTGTATGCCCTGATTCACTCCTGGTTTGTAGCCCCACAATGACTTCCTGATTGTGCAGTCTAAGCACAGACCTGCACTATTAGTATTTGGGTGAAACATTGCAAGAAATATGGTGACACATGCTTAGCAGCCAAATCCCACAATAACAATGTAAAATTCTGTAATATAACCTTTGGAAAACCCTGATGGCCTGTGAATTTACCCAAAATATAAAGGAAGAAGGTTATCCTGTGTACACTCAGAATCCAGAAGAGAGAGTTTTCTCCTGTGTTGAAGCAATGGCCCTTGCTCATCCATGTCTGTTATGGTGGGCTCTTGAGTTTGATGAGGTGAGACTCTTTAATTTAATTCTAAGTACAGCACATTGAGTCCTAATGAGCTGGGTTTTCCCTGTTGCCTAATTCACTTTGTCTATAGTGAGGTGCTTAGGGAGGCCACTAGAAGTCCATTAGAGTGGAGGACTGAAAAATGCATCCCATGTGGCGTTCGAAAGCTAATACACCTTGCTTTGGAATTATAACTAAGTTCTAGACTTACTCAAAGCAAATGGTAAACAATGCAAGTTTATTGTCTAGTTATTATAAATGTTAAATATGGTATTCTACTTTAAACTGAAAAACAATAACCATAGAAATATAACGTAGTTCTGTTTATCATTTTTGTATCAAAAAGGAACCTTAATTTTCATAATACTTATAAGTTAGTTTTGGAACGACCAATTGCAGACTTTAAGCTCACCAGCATACAGAGTGTTTATGTGGTGATGGAAGAATAGCACATTTTGCAGAGCACATGATACATAATAAGCATCTAGCACCTATACATTAGCTCTAGTCCATCACCTCTTTCAAGACCATCATGTTCTTCATGTTTGTATGTTAAAACCTTAAGTTAGACCTCTGTACTCTTTGCCCTTTTGCTAACTATATGTGATTTTCCATACAGAGTACATGGTTTTGGGTGTGAAACTTCTCTATACAGTGAAAAATTTTACCAAATTTTACAAATTGCCACTTCTATTCAAATGTCTGAACAAGAAAGGGGTGATAGGCAAGGGTTAGTTTGAAAGAAAGTGAAGTATGTAATAATATTTCCAGCCTACTGTCTCTATTCTAATTCCCTCTCAGAAATGCATGTGTATACTGAGAACTATGTGAAGAACCTGGGGATTTCTTTCATTTGAAAAATGAATCAATTGCCTAGATCTTACCCTTCTTTCTTCCTAAAACTTGCTATATAGACGAAGAAAACCTTGAATTTATCACCATCAAAGTTTTTAACTCCCAAGTGCTAGGGTTGTAAGCATGTCCTTGTTCATGCTCCCATGGCAATGCTGAGTGTCATACACCAGGAATTCCTGTATGCTAAGCAAACCCTATACCAATGGACCTCCATCCATATCCTCCTATGATCACGTTTGTTGACTTGATTATAGATTAAAATGTTGCCTATGTACAAACAGGATGTTCCAGCATGTTTTTCTCCTAATGCCTGAGCTGTGTTTTGTCATTTATGTTAGATGATAAAAAAGCCTAAAAGGATTGTTTTAACTTGATCATTTGGAATCCTCATAATATATATGAGCTCGGTTAACTTTTCTTGTCTCATATCTCCTTCCACTACAGACTCCCAATACAATATTTGCAAAAGCAATGAAGATAACAGCATCTAATTTGACAAACATACAAATAACCTTCCCTTCTTCACTGTAGAGAAATGTAAGCCACATATGATATACCTCACAAAAGACATACATTTTTTACTGTTGAGGTAATACTTTTTACATGAGTTCATAATATTTTAAACTTCCCATAATTTTAATGATTGTGTATGTGCATCATCAGAAATTCTACTACTATATTCTAGAAATATCATGAAAAGTTTATAGGTACTCCTCATCATAAAGATGAATCTGTTAACAAATCTTATAGAAAATAAATGCTGAGCACTTGAGTTAAGGGGGACTTGTGTGGTAGAAATGAAATACAAGAACCAGTTGTAATTATTACATAATTTGAAACAGTTGATATGGTAAGATACCTTCATATCCAAGAGTAGAAGCCAAAATATTTATGAACTTCTCACCAACTAAAATTAGAAGGTCATTATGGCATTGAGAAATGAACACATTTACAGCAAAGATTAAGGATTATTATGTAGAAGACAGAATACTTGAGGTTAACTGCAACGATAACGTAGAAACCCCTTTCCCTTTTGGAGGTTGGTCTGTTGCTATGTATTTTAAAACTAAATTCTGTGCACAAAGGAAAGATCTAGGCCTACTAGTAAATTCACACATTTACATGCTTTTGTTGTGTGAGCCTTATTCACTGATTTAAAACTACTTGTTAAATAAAATTGGTTACCGCCAATTGCTGTAGGGATTAGAGGTAGGTGGGTTTTGACTTACCTGCTTGGGGGTGGAGAAGAGAAAGGAGACAGTAGCTGGACAAGGGGGCAATGAGATGGTGGCCTGGATGCATGGTACCTGAGCACAGATAATCAGCCATGTGGGAAAATGTAGGTTAAAATAAATGATTATCTCTAGTTATGATCTAGTCAGAGTATACCCTAACTATATGGCCAAGATATATATAAATATAATTTGGGTGTGAATCTTATTTTTGGGAGCATGAGGCTGGGAAGATGAACCCAGATATAGCTTCAATAGCCCCTTTTCAATGTTTCACCCAATAACAAATATGACCTCTTAGTTATCTATAGTTTAGGATAGACCTAAATCAATTTCAGGACTATGCTTATTCTTTCACTTATATTCAGATACAAAACCTATTTGTATCAATTCTCTATGTGTGGACCTATTTTATCTCTTCATTTTGTTTTAAAAATATCATATTTAGGGGCATCTCTAAGAAAACATAGCATGCCCAGCTTCACATCTCGCAACTATTCTTACCCATCTGTTTACTTTAAAGCTGAAGCCTTTTAAGATACTGTGACTAATTCCTAACATTTTGAGGATGTAATCCCGTAATTATACTAGTTTTATTAGTATAGTAAATATGTTTGTATATTGTATTATCAAGATTTTAAGATTAATGTTTTCACTTGTTCTTTACAGGATTCCCTTGGGTAAGAATGGCAGGTGTTTTAAAATTTCATTTTTGATACAATAATTAGCTCTAAAGAAAGAAAGCTTTACATAGGAATTCATAACAAATCCATTGACTGTGCTGTGATTAGGGTATGTGTTTTCTGTGGTTCGAATATGTATCATATTATAGTTCTTTTGAAAAGTTTTCTTGTTTTTCCAACTAATTTCAAAGACTTATGATTTTTGTATAATGTATGGAATGTTGAACACCTATACCCACAACCTTTCTAGTTGTCACAGGAAGTATTTTGAATTTCTCTCTCTGATTCTCTCTCTCTCTCTCTCTCTCTCTCTCTCTCTCTCTCTCTCTCTCTCTCACACACACACACACACACACACACACACACATCATTTTGGGTGCTTGATTTTGTCTCCCTTAGCTTGCCTCTCAACACATTTGGAGGTGTCTTAGGGGAGAATGTTGTGTCAGTATATCAGACCAGCGTATGTTTGCTTGGAAGATATAGAAACCTAAATTCTATAATCTCTACCTGCAAATGTAGCGTAATAACATTAAACAATATCATTAACAGAAACCTCCAGTTCTTTTTTTTTTTAAAGTAAAATACTTTCTGTTTTAATTTTTACTACATTGTACAGGCAGATATAAATCACATAAAATAATTATTGAGGTATTCAGTTATTTTAAGAAAGCAATAAGTTCTGAGAACAAAGTTGGAGAAATGCTCTACTAGGTTAGGGTTCTAATATAGCTTGGCTTCTCCAGACCTCTTCAGACACAGGCAGTCTGGATGCCTCTCAGCAATTCTTTTTCTTTTTTTTTTTTTTTTTTTCACCAATTTTTATTAGGTATTTACTTCACTTACATTTTATTATTTTATTTTATTTTATTTTTTTAAATTTGTTTTTATTATTATTTTCTTTATTTACATTTCAAATGCTATCCCGAAAGTTCCCTATACCCACCCAACCCTGCCCCTGATCCCCTACCCACCCACTACCACTACTTGGCCCTGGCCTTCCCCTGTGCTGGGTCATATAAAGTTTGCAAGACCAAGGGGCCTCTCATCCCAATGATGGCCTATTAGGCCATCTTCTACTACATATGCAGCTAGAGACACGAGCTCAGGGGGTACTGGTTAATTCATATTGTTGTTGCACCTACAGGGTTGCAGCTCCCTTCGTCTCCTTGGGTACTTTCTCTAGCTCCTCCATTGGAGGCCCTGTGTTCCATCCAATAGTTGACTATGAGCATCCACTT
>NC_034598.1:12756429-12766432 GCF_900095145.1 Mus pahari
TGATGTTAAGAGAAATTAAAGAAAAGTAATTGCTTCCTGTTATTTTTGTTGTTAAAGTTGGGATTTTGTTCTTGCAGCTGTCTTCTTTTAGGTTTGTTGAAGGATTACTTTATTGGTTTTTCTAGGATGGAGTTTCCATCTTTGTGTTGATGCTTTCCCTTTATTATCCTTTGAAGGGCTGGATTCGTGGATAGAACTGGTAGTCCCTGGGAGTTGCAGCCCTCCTGGACTAGTTGTCTGAGGTGACCACTGGCTTCCAAAAATGGAAGCAGAGCTATGGGCTGGGCTGTAGAGTATAGATCTGAGACTGCTGGTAGAGGTGTCGACCAGAAAAAAGATGGAGATCAGAAAGAACAGGACAGACTTTAGCACTGCATGCTGAGCTTGCTGGGGGCACACCAGGCAGGGATGTCTCACATGGTTTTCCCAGGTAGAAGCAGGCCTCCAGCGTGGTAGGCAGAGGTGTGAGCTGGGACATGTGTTGCCAATCTGCTATTGCAGATAGAGGTCAAGATTATATTTTCTAAAATTATTTTTTTTCGCTGCACAGATAACTGCATAAATGTACTTTATCTCTTATTAGTTACATCATTACATTGCTATCAGATTTTGGAATTTTCCAATGTCTCAATTTATAATATAGCTCAGAAGATGTCACTAAAATTGCATCATAATCTTTTATTAAAATTTCCTTAACAGAAATAATGCAAAATAAATTATAGGTACAGTATGTTATATAAGAATATATTCTCTGCATCATTATAAACATTTCAGCTTCCTCAATTTTGCATTAAAATTAGCCACATGAAATTCATGATAATAAAATATTTTACCCTTAACATTTTCAATTTTATTTAGTTCAGTCTTACGTATATGATTGAGTGCATAGTAATATTCCATATCATGTTTTGTCAAGGTGGTTTTGACTCTTAAGCTCATTTATTTACAAAATCTTAAGATGAATATTAAAACCAAAGTAGATAAATATTTATTTGAAATCTAATTCATTATTTATACTTGGTGATGTAACTTCTAGAGTATTTTTAGTATATTTAAATATCATTAAAAATTCAGCATTTATAGTAACTTAATATCTAGTTGTTTTTAATTGATAAATTTATTGATATATTTCTTGGTGGTGTTATTATATAAGTATTTGTTATAAAATGATTAAATCTTATCTATTATCAAAGTAGAAACATGATCATATTATTAGCTATAATTAAGAATATAAAGACTTTAAGTATTCCTCTTTATTATTACTCTTAATTGTACTAAATAATAAATTTTATTATAGCATTTCTATTCCTGTATCAAAGGCACTTAGAGATTGTTTACTGGCTTCCTTTCTTCATTCTTTCTCGCTCCCTCCTTCCCTATTTCCCTCACCCTAACTCACTTCAAATTAACTATCTTCCTCAAGAACCTTAGACTCTTGAATCAGGGATCCTAAGCATGTACAACTACTTCTTCCCCTTTCTACTTTGTATTTATTTCCCTTTCCCCCCTTTTCTCCGGTCATTTAGGATAGTCTAAGGCTAGCAAGTGACCTTCCTAAAGGTAGCCCACCATTTTTTCATGGTCTACGATGAGTGAGCTCACTGGCAGGTTCCAAAGAGACTTTATCTCAGGACTGCTTCTTACAGCTGATATGCCTTTCCTGTCATTGTTAAATTAGTATAATAATCCCTGGGTATTAACACACCCTATTGATCAGATTTTCAGAAGATCAAGATAAAGATGAACTTTCATGAATTAATGCAGTTTAGATGAACTAATGAATTTACATAATTCCTGATTTGATTCAAACAATTTTAGAAAGAAAAATTTAAGTGATGTTCTTAGTTGCTTTGCTGGAAAGGTGTAACAAAGTTAGAATCAAAAGTAGAATGTGCCCATTCTTCATAATAGCTAATAAAGGCTGAATAATAAGAAATTCAATGAGCTTGCATAATTACATTTAAAAAAAGACAAACATTTATGCCCAAGGATAAAGCCACAGGTGTCCACTATGTAAAACTATGTGAGACTATGTAAAGTAGGCAAGGCCATGTAAAAACTGTTGCTTTGACTTAATAAATAGGATATAAAATGGAACACTGGTTCGATCTTAGTATCAACATCCTTCTGTAACACTCATTTTATGGAACATTTATCTCTGAGGTAATTTTATAAAGAACCTTTTGTCTAAGAAGGTATTAAAAATTCCAGAGAAAATAAATAAAGTTGTTGATTGAGTGGTTGGACTTGGGGAGTTCTGTGCCATAGATCCATCCATCCATCCATTCACCCACGCACCCATCTATCCATCCATTCATCTATCCATCATCTATCCAAATATATATGTCTGTTTGTCTGTATGCACTTATATAGGTATATGTGTATGTATGTAAGCATGCATAAATACTTGTGAAGTGTATGAGATGAGCTGTTGGGCCCAACAAAAATGTGAGTGTGTTAATGTGTACATGAGAATGTGAATATAAATGTAAAAGTATGTATGAATGTATATGTGTCTGTGTATGGTTGCCTGTATACAGCATCTTAATTCCTATCCTTTCCTTGATCTCTAGTTCAAAAGAATTAACCATCCTAGCCAGAGAGGCTCTGGCTGCCTGGAGAGAGAACAGAATGTTAGCAATATTTTTATTTTTACTTAATTTCCCACTGCTGGGCAACAGGTGTTATTGGCCCAAATTAATGGTTTTAACCATAGAAGAAGCAAAAAACTTTTAAAGATTTTTTAAAGAAGTTACTAGCGGGCATTCAGTATATTTAGAGAGCTAGAAGGCTGAAGACCATCTGTCTTTAATGCTACCTCTTCAAACCATTCTAGGCCAGGCTGACTCCTGTCCCCCACCCCCAATCTATGATAGCCATCATTTATTTAAGTCTTTTTTGCTGTATTTTCTTTCTAAATAAATAAAATACTTGTCTACATATGACTCATTTCACTTAGCATGGTGATCTTCTGTTCCATTATTCTCCAAATGTTCTAAATACATATTCTTTGTAGCAAATTAAAACCTCATTGTATGTGTATCTATATATATATAAAACTGTCTTACCCATTCATAATATTCCTGTACTCACACCACTAAAACATTAGAATGTTGGTATCATTAGAGTATGCAGAGGGTTTTCATCTTTCAATGGATACTGTTGCACAACTACACTTACATTCATTTTGAAACAGTGCTCTTTCTCTATAACAAAAAAATCCATTGTCTTGGTCCTACTATAGCTGGGGGCTGTGTTAATGCTTATTCCCTGTGTTACTACTAAAATCGATTCTGATGTCTGTGATTTGTGCTGCTGCCTGAAACCATGTTAATTTCCATGGGCAGCACAGTAACCTGGTGTTTTAAGAATGTGCTCTAGTGCTTCAGTTTGAAAAAAAGAGTACTACTAAATGTAGGTCAACTGTGTTCAATGTTGTCAAACATGGTGACCCATATCTACTATTTCAGTCCTTGGGAGACTATGAGAAACCAGAGAAGAGAATGGACTACATCATGAATTCTTTACCAGCATAGGTTTCAAGAACAGTAAAATTATTAATAATGATAATGATAAGTGAACATATGGATTGTGAAAATGGAATGTAAATAAATACTTTATACCTGCATTTGTCAATATTTATATATAAAAGACAAACAGATAATAGTTGATGAATTTGTGTTATAGTGTTGGGATTACTCAGATTTGCCTTGTAGCATAAAAGCAGCTGCAGAAATGCATAAACAAATGAGTGCATCTACATCTATATATCTGCAAATCTTCAACTGTAATCATTTAAAATTGATTTCCCAGTCATTTCCACTTGTCACAGCCCTCCAGGATTCTTGTTTGTGTGTTTTGTTTTTTGTTAAAAGAAAGGTCTAGTTTTGGAGCAATACACACACACACACACACACACACACACACACACACACACCAAAATAAGACAAGACAAAACACAAAACAAAACATAAAACAAAGCCAAAACAATCAAAGAAACAAACAAAAACTACAGCTAGATTTTGCCCACAGGCAGTTATTTTCTTATGCGTATTCTACAGAATGAACTTGAATGGAAAACTCCCTAATTAAAATGAAATTCCATAAATTAAAGCCTTCGGTGCAGGTTTAGTGTGCTACTTAACTCTAGGGAACAAGCTCCATCTTTCAGTTTTAAATTTTAAATATCAAGTGTCTGGAATAAATGGGAGTTGCACTGAAAAGAAGTCTAGAAGAGGGAACGACTGCTGATTTGTGATTAATAAGATACAACAAGTACAATCACATCCTTCGTCAGTTGAAACACAAGGCAATACATGTTTTAGAACAGCTGGAAGAGTACCTCTGTAAGCCACATTATTGATTAATTTAATTATCTGATTCTTATATATCTCCACAGAATTAAACTGGAGACTCTAGATCTTGACTCTTTATCTTGGCTTCTCCATTCCATTTCATGAATATTGAAAATTAATACTCCATTCACCTTTGTATCTAAGTAAAAATGGCTAGAAATTCATTCTGACTTTCTTTAATTGAAGTACAGAATAGTTGCAATGTATTGATTCATCAAATGGTTATTGTTTATTTAATATTGGTATGCTCATCTAAGTAGTAGAATTAGTATTATAAACACTCATGGAGAATCTTTTTTATTTTGTGTTAGAATTTTGTCAAAAGTCCAAACAGTGTTTTGAACTTGTGAAAAGAAGATCTTGCAAACTTTATATGACCCAGCACAGGGGAATGCCAGGGCCAAGAAGTGGGAGTGGGGGGGGGTAGGGGAGCAGGGGCGGGGAGAGGGTATAGGGAACTTTCGGGATAGCATTTGAAATGTAAATAAAGAAAATACGTAATAATAATAAAAAAAGAAGTAAGATCATTCTGGTATCTTCTTACCGAATTAGCTTTTATAATGGATTTATTCCCATCAGAGTCTCAAATATGGAGCAATCATATGATAGTACTTACATGGCATTGAAGGACTAATTATTTATATGCAAAATTATGAATTATTCTATTTACTGTAGGAATAACTTGCCTACTGGGCTTAATGTCAAAAGACATTCTACCAACATCCTTCTGGACAAATAAATGCTGTATTGCAGGGATGTAGAGTGCTACCCATAAAAGTGCATTAAAATTTCAGTGCCTGCCTGGGATGTGTTTGAATCTGCCCTGCAATATTTCAGAAGGTCATAAAAGGAAACCTTCTGAAATATGATAGAGAAGGTAACATATAAGCAAAAGTGTGCTTGGGGCATTGGGCACTGAAAGAAAAAATGAATAAGGAAGAGAATCAAATAGAAAAAAAAGATGGCTTTCTCTTGGAGGAAATGATGATGTCACATGGACATGTGAAGCCATATTTTAAGATAGTTTTCAAGATGGAATGGAAATTGCCGGCATCCAAATTCTAAATAATGCCCCTGGTAAAATCTGCCATTCACCCAAGTTCATCTTTGTTTACTTGATCTTATACAAAAGTATTTTAAAAACACTGGCAGGAAATATAAAATAAATATTTCAATCAACATTTACACTGACACAGACTTTACACTGACACAGACTTGCTTATGCAAACTTCTTCAGCGTTTTTTTAAAATTAGTTAAATTTTTCTTGGGCCACTGCATGTATATGACATCTTTTGATTATTATTGGCTCGTATCTCCCTCCTGTTTTTGAGAGAACATTGGTTGGGTCCTCTTGTTCAGGTCCTGTACAAGCAACTGCAACTAACTAGTACACACTAACTCACTACACAAAGAAAAACATGAACTTTCTTATTAAAAGTTAGCCAGATAGCTCTAACTTTGAATTGTAAAGGTACATTTGTAAGTGACTCAGAAAATTGTAGAGAATATTGAGTGAGAAGAAAAACTTAATACCTGCTCAGTATTAGCCCCACCTGTTTTGTGCCTCTAATCCTTTACCCAGACTTCAGGTAAAGAATAGGAAGCATTTGAAATATTCCTCCCTATAAGATATCTGAGAACATAGACAATGGCAGTCACACACAAGCCAAGGACAGAGCATGGTAGTCATCCTCAGAGTACACAGAGGCAGATAATACTGCCAATGGAATCTCTGCCTTTCAAGTGCAGAACTTCAAGATAAAACAGACAGACAAACAAAACAAAAACATCTTTATGTTTTTAAATCATCTTTAAGCATGAGTTGTTATCACCTTCTCAGACAAATCCCAGAAAACTAATATAATATGCTGAAAAAAGAAAAAAGAAAGAAAGACAGACAGACAGACAGACAGAAAGAAAGAAAGAAAGAAAGAAAGAAAGAAAGGAAGAAAAAACAAACAAAGAAAGAAAAAACAAAGAAAGAAAGAAAAGAAAAAGTTAAATTTATAATTTGGCATTATGCCTTCTTTCCTGGTGTATGGCCGGCCAGTCATCAAAGAAGAGACCTGTACAGCATCTAGGGTAAAGGGACGGACCCTTTGTCATGAAAAGGGAGACCCTGTTAAAATTATTCATCTGCATATAACCTTTGCATGGCAGAGACCTCTGCAGATCTCCACCTAAATTTCATTCTCCTGAGTAAAAGGTGGCAACGATTATCTCATACCTTTTGTTTGTTTGAGGCAGGATTTCTCTGTGTAGCCCTGGCTGTCCTGGAACTCACTCTGTAGACCAGGCTGTCCTCTAACTCAGAAATGCGCCTGTCTCTGCCTCCCAAGTTCTGGGATTAAAGGTGTGAGCCACCACTGCCTGACTTTGTCTCATACTTTTGTCTTAATGTTTAATGATAAGAATAGAAAATGATAAATTAATAGCATTTGATAATAAGTTTGGTTTTTTTTTGAAAATAATACATGCTTGTTATGATCAAGGGATGGTGACCAGAGACTGAACATTTCTGTAGATGTTAGAAACAAAGAAAAGGCTTCTCAACAAGATGTTTTGTAAAATCCTGTATAGCAAAGGCTGCTACTCTGGTACAGCTAGAACACAGCAGCCTTTGGAAGGACAAGTCCTTTTTATTTTTGATTAACTTGGTAGAGTTCCTGATTTGGAAAGAGATTTTCCTTTCCAACAATAAAACTTGATTAGTATGTGTTTGATGTGAGAGGGAGGACTTTTGGACTTTTTTTTTTTCCTTGAGAAAGGGACCCTAATTTAATGTTGTTTTCCACTTCCTTTGTTCATTTATTTTTTGAAGTTCAAAACTAATTTCTTCCTCAACAGGCAATCTTCAGTTCGAAACACTGCCGTTGACCTCTGTCTTCAGTTTTGTGTTAAAATGTTTGCGTGCCGGTTTTCTGTCCTTTCTTCTTTCTTTTATTTATTTATTTTTTTAAGTTCACAAGTCTCATTTTCTCCCCAGAGGGTGTTCCCAGTTTCTTCAAAGACTTCAGCTTATCTGTAGTTTGAGGTTTTCTTCAAGAGCTCACACAATTTGCCTGGAAGGTCTCTGCTGGTCAGTTCACAGAGGAGGAGGGAGGCTGCACGTGGTTGTTTAGAACCCACTGTTGTTAATTAGGGAGGTTGCCACAGAGCACATCTCACGGGCTTTCACTTCACATAGTTTACCCCACATCTAAATTGGAAGCAGCAGGTGTTTGATCTCCAAATAAATAATTTTCCTCTTTCTGATCTCCACCCTTTCATCTTAGAGATGATAGCATTCAAAAACCAATTTATTTTTAAAAGAAGATTCTACAATGCTATTGGCTAGAAGATGTTGATTGAATGAGATCACAGGAGCTCAAATCCTCATTAATAAGTGGTTTAGTTTTTCACATATGTAGTCCTAGAGCACTTTTGGCTAAATTCTATACAGCTCAAATTCCAGTGATAGACCTTCTTTTGTATAGATGATTATTACAAAGTACTGTTGTAAAGTGAACTGGAAACAATACCACCACTAGATGCTAAGCAGGAATTCTCACACTCAGCAGGCACATGAGGTGAAATGTCCTTCAGAGCACCACCTGCTCAGCCCTTTCAGGCCATTTTGATTATCAGTAATGGTCTTACCTTGTGCACTGCTTGTCACTGTTATTATCAGTATAAGCCACACGATGTCCTGATCCATGAGACTCTAATTTCTGCAGAGATTTGTATAATTACCTCTGCTAATCTCTAAAGATATTTAAGGACCTGATGAGGGTCATTCTCTGTAATTTTCTCTATGGAGGTCTCTCTCTGTACTTTCTCATTTGCTGCACTTGTAAATTTGTCTCTTCAGGTTATTTTTATATAAATGTGATTCTGTAGTAGCTGGACTTTTGGGTTTGCCTTCTTGTGGTTTATGGGTCTGAGTTTCCTTCACATGATATTATTAGGAATTCTTTTGCATGGATCAATTTAGAAAAGTACATTTGTTTTCTTGTTTCTGGGGGTATCTTTCACCCAAGGAGTATTTTTGCCACTTTGCCCTTTGACCTCTTCTCTGCATGTCTCTTTCCACCTTTGGATCTGGAGGTGGAAAGGTCCTGTGCGTGATTCTCATGCCATAAAACGTTTATACCATTCTCTTGTTATTTTAACAGTACTCAACTATCTTCAGATGTTTCTGGGTTTTAATTCTTCTTTGTTACTTTGAGAAGATTTGAACTTAAGACTTAAAGTTAATCACTTGTAACACTAATTGAGCCATCATTAGGGTATCAAAATTTGTCTACCTGTTTCTTCTAACATCCTATGATTTCACTCCTTTGCTCTCTCTGATTTTATGGTCCAGTCTTTAATCACTGCATTTCATGTCATATTTTAAACTTTGTGGTCCACAGTAAGTGTACCTGTTCTATTTTCCTATTGTTAATCATATTGTATGTGGAACACTGTATCTTATAGTTATTTTGTTTTGCTTAGACCAAACCCAAAATTTATGTGACTCCAAAAATCCACACTTCATTGACTTGCTAGTCTTCCATATTTCTTTCTTTTCTTCCCAATTGCTCAGAATTAATTCTGCGTGTGTACTACAATTATCTCTTTGCTTTACAACACTTGTAAATTTCAGGATATTTTATATAAATATGATTCTGTAATATCTGGACTTTTGGGTTTGCTTTCTTGTGGTTTATGTGTCTGAGCTTTTTTTCCACCTTATATCATTAGGAATTCCTTACCATGGCTTTAGATTCTACTGTATAAATTCATCATGCTCTCCAGATTAATGGAATCTCAGCCTTTTCATTAGTTAATGTTATTGGCCATAGTTCAAAATATACTTAAAGGTGCCAACTTCTGTCCACATTCAGTCAGTAGTCATAGCCCTGTATTTTTTTTTTTTTATAAAACCTTTCTTTTGTCTTCCTTGGTTGTTTTAAGTAATATGTGATACATTATTTAATGCAATATGTTTCTAGATAGCTAAATATGAAGGAACAATATTAAAAAAGAATATAATTTGTTCATATTTTCTTGTTTTACTCATTGTTGATTCTGGTACTACAATTCCATCAATAATATCACACTATCCCACTGTTTTGTCTTCTTAGGTCTTTGGAATGTAATAGTTTCTCAGACTTCCACTATTTGTGCAGAGCCTGACACTTTGGGATATACCGGTGAGAAAAATTAAGGGTATAACTTCTAGGATTTGTCTGATGTTCTCTTTATGACTAGTGTTTAGAATTTTGTGGAAGTTGATATAAGGTAAGTGCATATTATGTTATCACTTCAGAAACATGGGCTAGCAATATTACCCATAATTCTGACACTGGTAGAGGTTTTCACGTTTCTCTACCATGAGTGTAAAGGTTTTCTTCCTTTTCAAACTATGGTTTGCAGAGAAAGTCATTTCAGACCTAAATGTTGAGGAATAGAGAATAACATTTTATTTCACAACACAAAATTTTCATTACTTATGTAAATATAATAGTTTGTATTATGTCATATACATAAATTCATGTGTATTTATTTTGCACTCTAATCATCAATATCATTTTATTCATTTTATTGATACTTAGATTATTACAGTTTGGATCAATTGAAGTCTTTTTTTTTTTTTTTTTTTTTTTTTTTTTTTTTTTTTTTT
>NC_034598.1:12766495-12768764 GCF_900095145.1 Mus pahari
CCTGCCTCTGCCTCCCAAGTGCTGGGATTAAAGGCGTGAGCCTCCATGCCCGGCTAATGGAAGACTTTTCAGTCTCTCTGACCCATGATCTGCTCATCTCCTTTACTTTATATATAACTTAACTGTGTATATGCATGCATGTGTACATTCATGTGTTTGTGAATGTGTGTAGCCATATTTGTCTTTATGAGGTTTTGTTTCTAAGACCCTTTGTGATTCTTCCCTCTTCCTGCTATCAATATTTTGTATTTCCTGCTTTATGGAAATATATACTCAATTATAACTTTTTTATTTTCCAAGGATTTCTGGATCCCTTTATTAGTTAGTTGTAATTACTAAAAACCAAACTCCAAGTGTAAGTTTCTTTCAGTTTTTACGTTTAATTATTTATGTCTGTTATACACCTACATGTTGGTATATGCAGCACAGACGCTTGCAGAGACTTGAGGCATTGTCTCTCCGGGGTATAACAGTTATAGGCAGTTGTAAGCCTGTTTTGGGTGGTTGGAAACAAATTGCATTCCCCTGCAAAATGGAAAAAAGTGCTCATAATTGCTGAACCATCTCTTCTGCTCTCCAGATTGTGTGTGTGTGTGTGTGTGTGTGTGTATGTGTGTGTGCCTCTGTGTGTGAGAGAGCACACATAGAGATACAAAAAGGATATCATGCCTCTTAGAGCTGGAAGTACAAGTGGTTGAGAGGCACATGATGTGGGTTCTGGAAACCAAATTTGGGTACTCAGGAGGAGCAATGTATCTACATTACAAATGTGGGATATATCTGTGTCTTCTTGTAATTTTATACTTCATTTGTTTTACTTTCTATTCCATTTCATATGTATGAATGTCTTGATGATATCTATGTGTGTGTATTATATGTGTATCATACCATGGAAACTGTAAGTGAGTTTCATATCTACACTTACTGGAGTGATAGATGGTTGTGAGATACCAGGTGGGTGATAAGTAACAAACCCAGGTCCTCTGGGAGAGTAGACAATGCTCTTGACATGTTGGCACAGTTGTCATTGACGTTATTGACCATGGTTTTGGGGTTTTTTGTTTGTTTGTTTGTTTGACTTTTTATTTTTCTCTTTAAAATTAATTAGTATTCACTGGTAAAACTCTTGAGATCTGATTGCACTTTTTGACAAAGGTTTTAGCAATTGATTCAAAAATTTAAATGCACGTAAGGTCATTTGAATGATATATTTGTTGAGTGATTTTTCACCTCTTTGTGTCTTGTTATATTAATTTATTAAAATTATAAAAAAATGTTTTTTACTTGATTGTTCAATTTTCGTATTATATTCTTGGAATATCGATAATGATAACCTCTTTGTAGATCAGCTGGAGGAGGTGAGGCTTGGAGTGACCCAGTTCTCCTCTCTTTCTCATTTATAACTCTCAAATCCAACTGTCTAATGTTCTGGGAATGCAAAACCACTGACAAAGGAGGAAATGACTGAAGCATGCTAGGTTCAGGTCTTGCTCCTCCTAGAACAAGAATTTCTACAATTATTTAGTTCACCATGTCACTATTCCCCAGGAGACAAAACTCAAGGTAGCACACTTAACGTGTTTTTTTTGTTGTTGTTGTTTTGTTTTGTTTTGTTTTTTAGCTAAACTACAATTGGAACATATGCAGAGAGAAGGCTTTCCTGAACAACTTTGTTGAGGTATAGAGAATTTTTCATGAGAAATCATAGTCTTCTGTTGTTCTTTGCTCAATATGTATGCATAATAATTTTGCTTCACAGGGTTAGATGTGTGTGTGTGTGTGTGTGTGTGTGTGTGTGTTCTGTCTCCCCCGATACTATAAGCACTAAAAATTGGTTCAATTTAAGGCCTGATCAGTGAGGGTTAGGGTCTACCTTCAGCATTGTAACCCAGACCTTAATAGACCCACTGTACCTTTCTTTTTGTTTTCTTGTGTGTGTGTGTGTGTGGGGGGGGGGGTGTCTGTATGTTTTGCTTCCAACTTTTTCTCTTTCTTTTTGATCAACACAAACATATCTCAAAGACAAAGTTAGCAGGTGTTGGTTTTATTGATTTTCTCTAACATTTTGTTATTTGAAATTTTATTAATTTTGGCTTAATTCTTATTATCTTTCATTTAGCATCTAATAGGTTTATAATCTCTTAATTGAAAGTGAAAAGATTTCAATTATGAAAATATAAACAAGTGAAAATATAAACAAGAGTGTTAACATTTGCGGGACGTGGTGGCACACGCCTTCAATCCCAGCACTTGGGAGGCAGAGGCAGGC
>NC_034598.1:12769714-12783259 GCF_900095145.1 Mus pahari
TATAACTAGCCTGTAACTGGAGCTCTAGCAAGGATCTGACAGCTCTGATCTTTGTAGGAACCTGCACACCACGGGACACACACACACACACACACACACACACACACACACACACACACACACACACACAGAGGAATACACACCTAAATGTGATTTAAAATAATAATAGTAAATCTTTAAAATCAAACAAATAAGCAAACATGTGCCTCAGAACAAATAACCTCTGCCCTTTGTGGAAAGCTGTCTATGAAGGATTTTGCTTCCTTAGCACTGTCCCCTCCCACCACTGGCCTTTTATTGCTGCTTTCCAGCGTTCTGCTGACTTGCTGAAGGGTCTTTGGCTACTATGGCCTTTAAGTACTGTGGATATTTAATTTTGTAGTTGGTGTAAGGGTTTTTCCCACTGCATCAATCACTGCCTTTTACATGAAACCAGAGAAACTTATTTCCAGCCTATGATATTCAGCAATGTGGTGCTTGGCCAAAGTCAGTGTTTTATGTTTCTTTTATAAGAGAAGTGAGTTTCAGTTGTTTTCAAGTTGTCTACACTGTGCAGGGCTGTGTTCCTGGGGCCACTATATCATACTATACTACATGTAGCACACATGTAACATACTATTTGGACTTGTGTGGAGAGATTGGTCAGTAGTGAAATCTCCTTGGAAGATGGTTTGAACAAGAGAGAGGTAGGACTTCATGGGATATGTTTGGGACCCTTTGAATATGCTCTTGTAAAAGACAGAACATTTTTTCATGAGATCTGAACGGTTATGTTGAAAGAGTTGTTATAAATGCAGCAAAGTTGTACCCATCCAGCACCTTCTGTGTTTCTGGTATAAGATGTACTTATATGATCTTATATGAATTTCTGCCAGGGCATGGTTTCATCATTGCTTTTACCTAAGGCTAACTCAGTGGGCTCTCTTGTTTGATTTTGGACATCCAAATCTGGGCTAACTAGACTTCTTTATTCATTAGAACCTGCTTCAGGTATTTGATTAATATAATTACATTTACTTTTCCTCGTCTCTCTTAATGATCATTTGTATGATATTTTGTTCTCGATGATAATTCAGATCCTCTAGAGAATGAAGTGGGATGTAAACCCATAGTTTAAAAAATTAGATAAATGCCTCTTTTCAAACATTTAAATCATTAAAGTGTCATTGTAGTTTTCTAAGAATATAGATCACATAAAGGACTCTACCAACATTTCAGGGGAAGTAAAAGGGTGGGAGAGATAAACTGCATCCCACCAGAGCTCCTGGGTTTTGAGGAGGTGAAAGCAGGGGACTGTGGTGGGCTCTCCAAAGCGCTCAAGTGGCATCTGGCTGTGGGAAGCCATGGAAACCTAGTCTGTGGGGGTAGAGAGGGAGCAGTCAGGCATCTCTGAGCCTCATGGATGCCAGAAAGGACAGGTTCTCAGTCTTGGTCACCACAGATGCCACAGAAGAGCTGTATGTCACAGAAGAGTTGGCTCAGCCCTTGGGAGGAAGGGAGAAGGGGCAGGGGGAGAAGGCCCCACAGATGAGAGTCTTTGTTCGAACCTGGTGGCTGGAAATGCTGAGAGGCCTTCCCACTGGAAATTAGATGTGGCTTTTTAGGGGAAGGCCTATTCCATTGTTCTAGCGCAGCGGGTCTTGATGAGCAGAGATGGTCCATGGATTTAGAACTTTATTGTAGAAAACAGAGAGAGAGAAAATGATAGAGAAGTAGAGGCCAGCCATGGCCACATGGAGAGAGGGGAGAAGGGGGGGGGAAGAAGGAGGATGAAAGGTAAGAGAGAGAAGAGACAAGAGAAGCAAGAGCAATAGAGAGGAGGGGCCAAGCAGCTCCTTTTATAGTGGGCTGGGCAACCTTGCTGTTGCAGGGCAACTGTGGGGAGGGGCATACTTTGCTATTATTAGGTAACTGTAGGGGTGGAGTCTGGACAGCCTATGTGACTGATGGCCACAGAATGATGGAGGTGAGTGCTCCTAGTGTCAGACATTTGTGTCTGGGAGTGTAGCTCACTGTTCCATCCCTTGTAGGATTTGTACTGTGTCTCTGGAGTAAACCTTGCTCAACCAGAACACAGACTGCCTTTCCTGGTTCCACAGAGAAGCACTTTCAACCAGTGATATTATAGCTAGATTAACACTTATTTGTGCAACATTATCTTGGAACAATGCACATGGACTATAGAATGTGACTTGCTTGAATTTGTAATTCTAGCACTGGCCTGGTTTTGGTAAGTTGCCCTATCTCTGTGTGTATGTGTTGCTCAGAGTCTGAAGGTAATATAATATGTAAGGGAAATATGTTGTCTCTTTCTCTCTTAAGGAGTGCATTTCTGTACATAGAGGACATGTGATTCTTGAAACAAACCCCCTTTCATCTAATAGAACAGCATGGGATCTTATCAGTACATACTGGTCCTTACTTACTCAGTCCTATTAAGTGTCCTCAGAGAGACAGGTACACACATTCTGAGGTTGCATCAAGAGCTTAAGGTGCTTATTATTTGATCAGTGAGTGTGTTGTAGATTTCTCCTTCTGCAATCAGGTCATTGAGGAGAGCTGCTTTAAAACAAACAAAACAAAACAAAACAAAACAACAACAAACAGTGATAGAAGCAACTCTACTCTATGAGATGCCCTTAGACTGCTTAGAACTGATCATCCTCTGGAAGTTCAGCAAGCACTCTCAAGCGCGGAGGCATCTCTCTTGCCCCAGAAATTTCTACATTTTATAAAACTGCAGTTATAATCAGTGGTCTCTTGTCTTGTGGAATTTAGTTACAGAAGAAATACTGATGATTTATTTTCCCTTGCTTTTTTTTATTGCCACTTTATAGCTCTTTAAATTTTTATTGGGATCATAGGTAAAACAGACAATTATCTCTGTAGGAAATTTTTGGTGTGCAATATAGTGTGTCTAGTACGAGACAGAGCTCTGAGGATCATAAACAGTCAATAATTGTAGTTTGAATGGGTGATCAAATGGTTGAAAGAAGAATAGTGTGTCAAAATTGAAAATTAAATTTATTCGCAGTTTGCTATAATTGTAGTTTAAATATAACTGAAAATAAACTAAATAATATTATAAAGGATGATATTTGCATGACTAAGTAGCTCTATTTGTTTCAGTTATTTTGCATAATTTTAGACTCTTCACTTCTGAACAAATTGAAGTCATCTTAAAGTTATTCATCACTCTAGTGAACCAATTTTTGATTGAATTCCTGTGCTGTCAAGCTGCATAGTTAAATATATTATCATAATGCTAGCTGTTTATGACTACTTTTTTTTTAATATAATGCTATTTGGCATCCAAAATTAACATTTATCTTAGTACTTAGCTTTCAGTGTTTGAAGGTATAAAATTCTGAAACATGATGTTTCTTCTAATTTTATCTTAGTGAAGGTTCAATGTACTGATATTTAGTTTATGATGTCTATATGAGTGGTATGTGGAAAACAGAAAATGTAATTAAATATTTTGAAGTTATCTTAATAGCTTCCATTTATTCATATTTTAAATTTATTATTATTATTGATAATATGCCCTATTTTCCTGTATCTTCTGATGGCCACCTGGTTGACACAAGCAATGTGTTGCTTATCCAGAAGTCAGAAATGACTCCAGATTTCATTTTAGACTTCAATAATAGCTGATGATTTATATTCAATAGAAATTATGTTTAGATCATAATTATAATTAAGATTATAATTATAATTAATATCATCAGAAATATGTCCTTTTATTTCTCACAATTTAAAATAAAGGTAGTAATGGGTTAAAATGTTAAGTCCATGGTACTAACGGCTTTTTAATGTGTTCTGTCATTAATATGACACTTCCTTCTAAGCCTCTTAGTAGGTTAAAACAGTAAAAGAATCAGCCACATTACCCTGTTTTAATAATCTAGTGTTTAAAAGTCTTGCTTACATCTTAAATTTTCATGACCTTGCCTTGGCTATTGGATATCACCATAGATTGGTATTTTTTTTTTTAAGTTAAATTTACAAAGTAATTTATTTGGTTGAAGCATTTTATACAGATATGCATTATGTTTTGTTAAGATTCATCCCCTTCTCCTACACCCATCACTTCTCTCTCTCTCTCTCTCTCTCTCTCTCTCTCTCTCTCTCTCTCTCTCTCTCTTTCTCTCTCTCTTTCTTCCTTACTCACCTTGTACTGTTCCCCATTCTGCATTTATGCCAGATAAATTATATTATAATTCACATCCCTCTCTGAAGATTTCTTTTTTTTCATAATATCAACACACTTTTTAAAATTTATTATTATTTTCTTTATTTACATTTCAAATGCTATCCCGAAAGTTCCCTATTACCCCCCCACACACACCCCTGCTCTGAGAGAGAAATTTAAGTCTAGGTTCTACATAATAGAGAAAACATGTGGGGTTTTTTTGTTTGTTTGATTGATTAGTTTAGCTTAACATGATTTCCAAGTCTATTAATTTTCCTGTTAAATCATGATACCATTTATTGGTGACTGAATACAACTCTATTGTATATACCACACTAACCTTAACATTCCACCTATTGATGTACATCCAGGGTTATTCTATTCTATAGCAATTGTGAATTGTGTAGTTGCTTGACTCCTTAGCCAAGTTTCCATCTCTCACTCTCATGTAACAAACCATGTGAGAAGGGAAGAGATGCTCATGGGAAATTAACAGATATTCTGCGGTTAGCTTTGCTGAACATGTCTCTGTTCAATATTTTATTTCACCTCCTTTTTATCTTTTGTGCTTCAATTTGTATATAATTGCTATAGGGCATCTTCAAGCTCATGATACTGTTTTCTGATGTGCTCTGTCTTCTAATACACTCTATGTTTCTTTTATCATACTCTATAAACTCAGAATCTATGATTTTTGTTGTTACTTTTCTAGATTCCACACTGTGCTTGATTTTACCAGCACATTATGCTTCTTTCCAGCTAATTGCTAAGTGACAATTAATTTTGATACTTCTAATACATAAGAGATTCTTGTGTCTGATTTTATTTTGAATTTTTTTCTTTGACAGGGACTTATTTCCTTGTTATTTGTGTGAATACATTTAGGTTAACCTTGAGAATTTTGTGTAAGAAAAGAGACTGAGATACACAGTTTTTATGCTAGAAAGATGCTTGTCCTTCTGTCATGCCACCGGCATCAAGAGCTAAGTCAAGCCAGACAGTAGCAGAGCTGAGTTTTGTTTTACTGTGACAGTATTCATCTCTAGTGAATCACAAGTTTCAAACTCCCTAAAGTGAAATGCTATCACATTTTGCTTAGTGTGAGCCCGGTGTGTCAATAGGATTCCCCTTGTGTTCTCACTTAGATTTCAAAAGACCCTAAACTTCTACACCATTCATGAGATATTTCATTTATTAAGATGAATAATTATTTATACAAAGGTATGCATGTTCCCTTAATGTTAATTTATTTCTCTTCACTGCTGCCACTCCTGCTTATTTCTTTTTTTGTTTGTTTGTTTGTTTGTTTTTCGAGACAGGGTCTTTTTGTATAGTCCTGGTTGTCCTGGAACTCATTCTGTAGACCAGGCTGGCCTCAAACTCAGAAATCCACCTGCCTCTGCCTCCCAAGTGCTGGGATTAAAGGCATGTGCCACCACCACCTGGCTGCTTATTCCTCTTGAGTCAAATAAATTCTCATTCTACTTTCATGTTTATTTTTGTTTTTTTTGTTGTTTTTTTGTTTGTTTGTTTTTTTGAGACAGGGTTTCTCTGTATAGCACTGGCTGTCCTGGAACTCACTTTGTAGAACAGGCTGGCCTCGAACTCAGAAATCTGCCTGCCTCGATTAAAGGCGTGCAAAACCATACCTGGCTACTTTCATGTCTTAAAATCATCTGATATCGTCCTTCCAAAGACATTTATGCATCTTTTACAAGGTGTGGTATGGTACAGTATACCAATTTCCTCAAATTGAAACATTCTCTCCTATCCTAAAGAAACTCATGGTTTAGAAACTAAGCAAAATACTTAAGATGAAAGCAACACACAAGTCTCATAAAGTTCTTAAAACTTATGAGATTTACAAGTGTTTCCTACGTCCCAAAATGTTATCTAAGCAGTAAGTACTGTTGGGGAATAAGCAACTTATAATCTTTCTCTCTTTCTACAAGTCCTACAAAAGTGTTCGAGGTACACGGGTCTTATAAACTGCCTCATGGTGGCATGTTTTTGTCAGTGATGTGGCTATCTTTAAGCCATCCATACTTCTGGGAGTAACTCTTACCAATACTCCTGTAAGCAACCTCAATAAACTTACTAGCTTAATAAGTTAGGCATGAGTAGAATCATTAGTTTTTGGTTCTAGAGGATTGAAGTTGTCATAAAGAAATATAAATACAAAAATTCTATCAGAAAGGAGAAAAGGTAAACTTAAAAGAGAATATAATTGTATTAATCAGGTTTTCATTGCTATGTTGAAATACCTGAAGCAGGTTCTTATGAATAAAAAAGTTTAGTTAGCCACTTTGGGATGGCTAAAATCAAACAAGGGATAGCAGATGCTTGTTTCTACCTTTTCAGAAGATGACCCACTCAATAAGTAGCAAAACAAGGACCTAAAAACTAAAAAATGCGTTGTGAAGAAGTAATGCAATGGGCCTTGCTGGGTACAGAGTTGAATGTCTTCAGGGACAATAATAATCTGACTAATAATCTGGCTACCTTTTTCTGTGTGTTATGGGAGGGTGTGATTCTTCCAAGTTACAGTCATAATTAATGATCCCTGTGATTGATCAGGGAACTTATAACCAAAGCCAGGATCTCTGTGATTGAAACATCTCTTGGAAGAGTCCTAGTGTTCTCATTTTCCTTTATTTGGTATTAAGAGGCATATTTCCTTGGTAAATTAAACCCATAAACTGGCTATGGAACTGCCTTCCAACCACTAATGGATTAAAGATTGTTATTTCAATCATTTAAAGTAACAAATTTCAAAGGATATAATAAGATGTGGTGTCAATGGTGTGCTCTTTGATGTGGATGGTAAGACATGTGACTGAGCTCAGCTGGAAGACTTGCTTACAAGGGAGGAATTGCAACAGGGAAAGTCCATGCTGTTACTTGCCTGTGTTAACCTCTGCTTTGGAAAACAAACAAACAAACAAAAAACCAACAACAAATAAAAACTTTGTATGAACGTTTTATTTTGCTGTTTCTCACAGCTAGCAGATATGAGGGAATGAGATGCAAGTTGGATATGGGTTAAAGAGCACTTCTTGGGACCTAAAATGTTAGAACCCATGAGAAACACTAGATAATAATGAAGAGAATCCAGGTGAGGGTAATATGAGAAAACCATGGCTCTCACATTTAATACAGAAAAATAGGAAATTTATGAATGAGCATGCTAACATGGCATTAATGGCCTGTTGGAAAGGACCACTATGGTTTGGAATATTGCCTCTGAACTGCCTCTGACGAATTCCAAAGTAAGAAATAGACTTTCACTTGTGAGGCTATAGGGCATAGGAGTAGACAGGATCAGTCTGGGTACTGTTGAAAGAAAAATATTAAGTAGTATAACTACCCATGCCTGTATAATACAATGGCTGCACAACTTAAAGCACTATGAGGGAAATTAAGACCCAATGGACTGATGTATATGAACCATTAGTGACAGTTTGTTATTGATGTCTGCAATTCTCCATTTTAGGTACTAAAAAGATAATAGAAGTATGAATAATTGGGTATGACAGCATCAGTGTTTTATGCCCAGCTCATCAAGTCATATAGAACTATATTCACAGAAGAGTTAAAAGGGACCTTAGGGCTAATATGGGGCATTGGTGGATTTGCTGAATCTTATAGTGAGACATGACATTTATGAGGAAAGAGAAGCTCTGGGAAAAGTGGACAACTATGACCATTGTGTAAATTGGGTACAACAAGTTGAAATGCAGGGCCAGATGGCTTAGTTGGTACAGGTACTTGTTGCCAAGACTGATGACATGTGTTTGGTCTCTAGAGTCTACATGATAGAAATCATCTTCTCTCATGTGTGTGTGTGTGTGTGTGTGTGTGTGTGTGTGTACCACATATACACATAGGGTTGGGGGATTTAAATGTATTACCAAAAATAAGAATTGTAAAGTAATAAAGAAGGTATAATCAAAAAGACCAAGAAGACTAAGTCTGTGCAGTCAATCAAGGCAGTGGTGGAACACCAGTTTGGGTTGAGCCAAAGTTCCTCAGAAGAAAATTATAAGAAAGCAAAAAGTATTCTATGGATATTATGGAAGGCTTTAATGGACCACACAGCAATAGCTCTTCTGGGCATACACCCAGAAGATCTTCCAACTGGTAATAAGGACACATGCTCCACTATGTTCATAGCAGCCTTATTTATAATAGCCAGAAGCTGGAAAGAACCCAGATGTCCCTCAATAGAGNAATGGATACAGAAANTGTNGTANATNTACACAATGGNGTACTACTCAGCTATTAAAAACAATGAANTTATGAAATTCTTGGGCAAATGGATGTATCTGGAGGATATCATGCTTAGTGAGGTAACCCAATCACAAAAGAAGTCACTAGATATGCACTCACTGATAAGCGGATATTAGCCCAGAAACAGAATACCCAAGATACTTTTTGCAAAACACAAGAAAACCAAGAAGGATGACCATCGTGTGGATACTTCACTCCTCCTTAAAATAAGGAACAAAATACCCATGAAAGGATATAGGTACAGAGACAAAATTTAGAGTTAAGATGAAAGAATGGACTATCCAGAGACTACCTCATCCAGGAATCCATCCCATCATCAGCCACCAAACCCAGATACTAATGCACATGCCCGCAAGATTCTGTTGAAGGGACCCTGATATAGCGGCCTCTTGTGAGGCTATGCCAGTGCCTGGCAAACACCGAAGTGGATGCTCACAGTCAGCTATTGGATGGAACACAGGGACCCCAATGGAGGAGCTAGAGAAAGTACCCAAGGAGTTGAAGGGGGCTGCAACCCTGTAGGTGCAACAACAATATGAACTATCCAGTACCTCCTGAGCTTCTGTTTCTAGCTGCATATGTAGCAGAAGATGNCCTAATCGGCCATCATTGGGAAGAGAGGCCCCTTGGTCTTGCAAACTTTATATGACCCAGCACAGGGGAAGGCCAGGGCCAAGTAGTGGAAGTGGGTGGTTAGGGGAGCAGGGATGGGGGTGGGGTATAGTGAACTTTTGGGATAGCATTTGAAATGTAAATAAAGAAAATAACAATAAGAAGAAAAAAAGAAAAAAAAGAAAAGAGAAAAAACAAGACTACATGGTGTTGGTACAATGATACTACAAAGGAGTAAAGATAAAGACTACATGGTACAGTGACAGGAGGTTGCTCAGTGGAGTAGAATTGAAGTCCCAGAAATAAACTCCAGCATCTGTGGATACTTGATCTTTGACAAAGAAGGCAAAATCATATTGTGGAAAAAAGAAAACATCTTCAAAAAATTATGCTGCTCGTCAAGCTAACTGCTTGTCTTCATATAGACAAGCTAACTGCTTGTCTTCATATAGAGGAATGAAAATTGATCCATTTTTCATCTCCTTATTCAAAGCTAAAGTCCAAATGGATCAAGGAGCCCAAGATAAAACCAGATTAACTTAATATAATAGAAGAGAAAGTGGGAAAGTTCCTCAAACTTATTGTAACAGGGAAATTTTCCTAAACAAATCATGAATGGCTCTGGCTCTAAGATAATTGATAAATGGGACCTCCTGAAACAGAAAAGCTTCTGTAAGGCAAAGGACACTATCAATAAAATAAAACAGCAACCTACAGATTGGTAAAAGATCTTCACTATCCTTATATTTGATAGAGGGTTAACATCCAAAATATATAAAGAATTCAAGCAGCTAGACTCAAAAAATATTCAATTTGAAAGAATGGGGTACAGACCTAAATAGCTAAACAGGGAATTCTCAAAAGGGGAATCTTGAATGACTGAGAATCACTTAAAGACATGTTCAGCATCCTTAATCATCAGGAAAACACAAATTAAAATGACCCTGAGATTACACCTTACACCAATCAGAATGGCTAAGATCAAACTCTTAGGTGACAACACTTGCTGGTGATGATGTGGAGAAAGAGGAACACTCTTCCATTGCTGGTGGGATTGCAAACTGGTACAACCCCTTTGGAAATCAATCTGGCAGTTCTTAAGATAATTGGAAGTACTTCTACCTGAAGACCAAGATACCACTCCTGGACATATACCCAAAAGATTCTTCATCATACCACAAGGACATGTACACTACTATCTTCATAGCAGCCTTACTTATAATAGCCAGGAGCTGGGAACAACCCATGTGTCTGTCAATGGAAGAATGGATACAGAAAATGTGGTTCATTTACACAATGAATTACTACTCAGCTATTAAAAATGAGGACCTCATGAATTTTGCAGGCAAATGGATGGAACCAGAAAATATCATCCTGATTGAGATAATCCAGATCCAAAATGACATGCATGGTATCTACTCACTGACAAGTGAATATTAGCCAAAAAGTTAAGAATAACCATGATGCAACTCACAGAACATAGAAAGCTTAACAAAAAAGTAGACCTATGTGAGGATACTACACACCCACTTATAAGGGGGAATAAAATAATCATGAGAGTCAAAGGAAGGAGGAAACTTGGTAGTAAAAGGGAGGGGCGGGGCGGGGGGCAGGATCACATATAAGGGCAGACCAGGGAGAAATGCAGAGGTCCAGGAGAATGAATGGAAATATGCAGCAGGGAGGGGTTGAGAGTCATGGGGGAACCTTTAGAAAGTATAGATGTTTATGGGCCTGAGCACATGTCTTTGTTAGGAATGCCCTTGAGTATTCAGATTTATAGAAGTAGTAAGAAAAAGTCATCTAAAAACAAGGGTGGGTAGTATGATTGGGTAGTATCACCCAGATCAGCCTGGATACCTTTGGAAACATGGAAGCATTATTTATGGATTATGGTTGATTTTATTGCAAGATATGCTAATGTTGGCTTGTAAAATGTGCATTTCTCATTCTTCTTTTTTAAAAGATCCTGTCTTACAGAGAGACTGTAAAAGAACAATAACCATTTCATTCATATACTGTTCATCTTTTATGTGTTTGGCATTTCAGTACCCTGTAAGCTCAAATGTACTTTAGTGTTTATCCAAAATAATTATGGTTTATATGCAAACGTTTCTATTTTATCTAGTCATATATGTCTCACATTTGTACCTCAAAGGAAAAAAATGGGTTAATCTATGCCAAAAGAAATTGTCATATATGTATGATATGTCCTTCTATCTCTAAATATATCTGTAATAGTAAACACATGATGCACCATAAAAATGATGGTTGCATGATTGCTATTGAATGCTAGAGTACAAATGATGTTTAAAAGGAGGCCCAAGCTGAAGTTATTAATATACTACAAGATTCATGTTAGATATTTCTTCTTCCATTTCTCACTTTGAAAAATTATTAAAATGAATATTTTACTTACAACTTAATAAATATATTTGGTTGTAGTTTAATACATTTCTTTAAAAAGAGATAAAAACCCAAAATAATTATCTGTGCACTGTTGAAAATAGTTATGTTATATTACTGTAAGCAATATTTCTTCTGAAAGAGGAACCAGTCACTGTAAACTAATAGAAATATTTATTTGATTTACTGTATTAATGGAAGTTAAGCCATGAACATCTACTCTGTAATTCTCAGACTCAGAACAGTTTCATATTTATTTTCTAAGATATATGGATTGCTACAAAACAGAATTGTAACCTCAATAACATATACTACTACTTGTGATAATATTAACCATGATATTGGTGATTTGTCCTGCTTTTCCTAATCTCAGACAAGAACATTGTACATCTAAAGGAATTACAAATACTGATAATGCATTGGAAACTGATGTTGAACTACTTTTGAATTAAAGATGATATTAATCATGATGCTTCTGTGTTGTGTTGTCTAGATATACTGTTTTTCAGATCACAAAAACATCTTTATTTCTTTTCTGTTTAGTGAACATATATGCCCTGCCATATCTGGGTCTAACAAAATTTTAGCTCCATCAAATTATCATTAGAGGAACTATTTGAAATGTGGCAGCTAGTCTGTGAGGAGTAGCCAAAGTTAGTAGCATTTTCTAATGCGGGTCTGGTTCAGTAGTTGGTTTAGAAAATGGGTATCATCTAGCACTTCAAATTTTCTTCCATACAACCTGGTCAATTAGACTGAGAGAGGAAATGTACACATCTAATGTGAAAATGCAAATGATTGGCTTGCTGTCTTTCTTAAATAGCAGAAAGTACATGTATTAGCATTACCCTACATGTAGAAAACAAACAAAATTTGATAATTGCAAAGTGTTTTCTGCAACTGCAAATGCCTCGTTTCTAACCAATAAAAGAAGCAGGAGGCCCAACTGTGAGTATAGTTTCAAAAATTCAATTTGCAAAGTATATCCAGTAGCAACCTACCAGATAAATTGTTTAAAGTTTAAGCAAAGTAAGATTTTTTTTATATCATAGGGCTATTTGATGGTTTGTTCATATCAGACTTGTTGCATACAATTCTTACCAATAGAGAATTGAAACAGATTTTTCAATTGATATTATTTTCATTATATTGTATGAAATTATTCTGTCAACCTGAACATCTGACCCACTTCAACTAAGATTTAATTTAGGTATTTAAATGCTTTTATATGTCAGGGATCTAGTTAATAATTCCATACAGAACTTCTACTTACATTATAAAACTTGTATTAATGGTCTTAATAGTTTTTACATTACTCTCCATAATTGCAACCTTTTAGAGAACACAAAAATGCTTCTCTTTGTTGTTGTTGTTGTTGATGATGATGAAGTTCTGAATAGGCCTTACTACTTTATGTAGTTATTAAGTAATTAAACACAAAAATGTATTTATACTGCATAATAAAACAATAATTGAAAACAATTTTCCAGGAATTTAACATTTAGAATGAATGAGGTATTTTCTCCTTTGTATGAAGATTTTTCGTTCTTACAATTGAATCCACAGTTACATTCTTCTGAACACTCACAAGCTCATGTCATAATTATTTTGAGTTTATAGATATGAAACATTAATAAGTGTATATATGTGATTATATTTTCATCATTTAAAGTAAAATTTTAAAGTCTAACTGTGAAAACTATACTACTCTCTTTAAACAGCATCACTAATCACTACTTAAGTCTTTCTAAAGAGTCAGTCATCTCATGAGGTCTTAGAAAAGGTGACAAGGATATTTTCAGTTTCTCACAGTAACCTGAAAAAGTTGAAATAAGTAACTGATCATTATTTTATAAAAGACCTGATTATTGGGGCTTCATTATTTTTCCTTATAGTCCTTTCTGTTTATTATTAAAATTATTATTATTATATTTTTATATTTTTTAAATGGGGTACAGAGCTAAATAAAGAATTCTCAACTGAGGAATATCGAATGGCTGAGAAACACCTGAAAAAATGTTCAACATCCTTAGTCATCAGGG
>NC_034598.1:12785687-12805691 GCF_900095145.1 Mus pahari
TCTCTCTCTCTCTCTCTTGTGTGTGTATGTGTGCACGCATGCATGCGTGTGTGTGTGTGTGTGTGTGTGTGTGTGTGTGTGTGAACAAAGCTCTGATCTATGAGTGCAGTAAAATATCATTAGGAGTCCTTCTGTCACATAGATTTATTTGTTCTTTTTTAAATCACTATTTATTGCAGGAAATATAAAAAATGAACTGGCTATTTCCTATGCTTGTGCCCTGCTACTCTCAGCCCTGGAGGTCTGGCTGGCCAGTTCTTATCTCACAAAAACTATCTGGCCCAGAGCTCCCAAAATGTCTCTACCCAGCTTGCTAAGTTCCCACTGGCAGATCTTTACCATGACAACCCAGTGCTTCAAATCCCTCATGGCCTTTTTTGGTGTACCTCAGGCAAATCTGTGACATATCTTTCTCTATTGAACCTGGACGAGCTACCACATGAAGGAAAACACAACCCAAACTTAGTTCAGATAGGAAAGTAACTCAATCATTGGGTGCAGCAACTAAAACCCTAATCTTGTAAGCCTTATTAAATCTCAATCCTCTGGTGGCGACTCCTGAAGGACCCGTCACTGAATCCAGAAGACACTCATAGCTACATCTTGTCCTCATGCTATCCTCATCCAAAAAGACCCAATTCTATCCTATTTCATCCTGTTCTTCCAGTACAGGAAATTCCATTTGATGACAAGAGATGACCAGTTGTTTTCGGCAACCCGAAAGTCCCTCCTACTGGCCCAGAGATTGGCTCCTTTATTCATTACAGGATTGGTTCACAAGAAGTCACTTGGGTATGTGTGACTCCTTGTCGGCAGCCCCTCCAAGGAGAGGGGGATTAGCATCAAACTACAAACATCCACCACAAGCATTATTTGGTTCTACTCCAGTATATGTTTAGTCTCAGGAACTTGGTCGCACAAGGAGTGTTGAATATGCATATCATTTTGAGTAGTGAGTCTTAAGTAAGTTGACTACTCCCAAAAGATTTGTCCTACCACTCTACCCTAGCCTGTCTTGCAGGTAGTACATCATTGAGATAAAGGGTTTGTGGTTGTCCTTGGATTTGTGTTTCTATTTGGATTGTATGGAGGATTCCTTCTTGTAACCAAAGATGTTAGATTAGAGGAATGAAAGCTCTATGTAGGCATCAGCTCAACATCTTAATTGTCAATGAGTTGTACAGGTGTTGTCTTCAGCATTGGGTCCTTGCTGCCAATTTGTAGAGCACAATCTATGCTTTGGGCAACAGTATGGGTTTTGTGGGCATTCCCCCAAGGCCCCTTTGGCCAGTAACTCAATTAGTTATAACCCAATTCCAGTACAGGAAATTCCATTTGATGACAAGAGATGACCAGTTGTGACTCTGCATCCCAGTAGTTGGTGATTTCATTTAGATCACTTTTATAACCTAATATTTAGTAAATTTTTTTACTATATAAGGTTTTCATATTACTCCTCAAATGCCTTTCTATATCACTCTCTCTCCATATCAACTCATGTCTATCTACTATATTTCCATTTCCTAAGGAGAAATATCTGTTCCATCTAGTTACATAATATATACCTGCCTTTTATGGCTCTATGGATTTTAGCTTGGTTATTACAGCAATTATCTACATATAAGCAACTATATTATTATATTTGTCCTCCTGAATCTAGGATAATTCATTTAAGATTATTCTGTTTTTCTTGGTATATGCTCAGGAGTGGTATTGCTGGGTCCTCAGGTAGTACTATGTCCAATTTTCTGAGGAACCGCCAAACAGATGTCCAAAGTGGTTGTACCAGTTTTCAATCCCACCAGCAATGAAGGAATGTTCCACTTACTCCACTGCCTCACAAGTATCTGCTGTCACCTGAGTTTTTGATCTGAGCCATTCTGACTTGTTTGATCCATCCATTTGACTGAGCACAGGGTCCCCAATGAAGGAGCTAGAAAAAGGACCCAAGGAACTGAAGGGGTTTGCAGTTTCATAGGAGGAACAACAATATGAACTAACCATTACCCCCAGAGCTCCCAGGGACTAAACCACCAACCAAAGAAACACATGGTAGGACTCATGGCTCCAGCTGCATATGTAGCAGAGGATGGCCTAGTCAGTCATCAATTGGAGGAGAGGCCCTTGGTTCTGTGAAGGTTCTATGCACAAAGTAAGGGAATGCTAGGACCAGGAATCAAGAGTGGGTGGGTTTGTGATCAGAGGGAGGAGGGAGGGGATAGGAAATTTTTGGAGAGGAAAACAGGAAAAGGGATAACATTTGAAATGTAAATAAAGAAAATATCAAATCAAAAAAGATTATTCTATTTTTGAATTAAATTTACTAACCTGCAAATTTTGTGATATCTTTTTTCAACAGCTGATTACAACTTCATTGTGTAAATGTTTCATATTTTTCTCATTCATTTTTCTGTTGAGGGATAACCTAGGTTCTTCCAATTTCTGGCTATTATAAAGAGAACTGCAATGAATATGGTTGAACAAGTACCTCTGAGGTAGGATGAAGCACCATTTGGGTATCTGTCAAAGATAGAAGAGATTGATGTTGAGGTAGATATATTCTTATCTTCCTGAAGATGTGCTATGCTGGTTTCCATAGTGGCTGTAAAAGTATGCATTCCCACCAGCAGTGTATAAGTTTTCTACTTGATTTCCAGAATGCTTCTTGATTTCAACCATTTTGATGATGAAATAGACCAAGAAAGACATTAGGAAAATACCTTTACAATAGCCACAAATAGTATAAAATATCTTGGTGTAACTCTAACCAAGCAAGTGCCAGACTTGTATGAGAAGAAGTCTAATTTTCTGAAGAAAGGAATTGAAGAAGATACAAGAAGATGGAAAGATCTTCCATGCTCATGGATCAGTTGGATTAACATAGTAAGAATGGTCATCTTACGAAAAGCAATATACAGATTCAGTGCAATTTCCATTGAAATTCCAACACAATTCTTACAGACATCAAAAGAAGAATTCTCATCATCATATGAAAAAGAAAAAAAAGGCTAGGTAAAGCAGTTCTGTACAATAAAGAACATTCTGCAGATATCACCATGGTCTCAGGCATCACAGCAGGCTTTCTTTCAACCCTCAAATATTCAGTTATGACTCTCTTAATTGAGCCCACATCATTCTATTTCTATTTCCCAACTACTTACTTACTCCTCATAATGCTCCCCAGAGCCTCTGAGTGTTGGAAGTTATCTTAGAAGTGGTCTCAGGCATGGTATGCCTGCTCATTCATTATGGGATCAGACTGGTGGTCATCTGAGACTAGCTCCATGTCTGGGTCCCATAACACCCCTCTGATGTTCATTGTGAGTGCACTTCTCACCTGGCCCAACATAGTGGCCCCTTGCACAGGTTGTGTGTCTCAGGCTCACTCCTGCCCAGGGCACACTATCCCAGGTCGGGTTCTTCTCATCTCTGGATTGCTCCTTGTCCAGGCCTTCATGACAAATTGTAATAGTTTCATGCTGGTTGACTGTCCAGGCCCACAGTAGCTGGATTGGTGCTCCCTTCATGCTGGCTTTTTTTTTTCTTCAAGAACTAATTGTTCAGATATACATAGTTTGGAACATTGAGCAAATACATAGCCTCTCTCCTTCCTGCCACCTACTGATGCACATGTGACACAGCATCCACATCTGCAACAACTCTAGGGGAAGGGTAAATGAATTTTGAATTCATTGTTGGATTCAACTTGAAAGTGGTTTATAGGAGGTTATGTATTACTTTTTGGTGTGTCCTTATTGGATTTTTGTATCAAGCTAATAATTACTTCAAGAAGGAGTTTGGACATTTACTTTATCTTTCTGTTTTATCAAATAGTTTGAACAAAAGTGTGTTGTGCTTATTAAATGTCTGGAAAAATTAAGTAGTGAATATATCTAGCACTAGATGTTCATTCGCTAAAATTTCTTTCACATTTTCAATCACATTGCTTACATTTGTACTCATGCTTTTGAACATACAATGCCTCAAGGAACTTACAAACAAGTGTTGGTCATTGGGCTATACACAGACAGCCTGGTTTCCAGTTGAGGGTAGATGTTGAACCCCCGGTGATGATAATTCACCTACATGTGACTAAAGGGGTTCTCTCATGTCTCCTGGAATCCTGGCTCCTATTGAAGTTACTGCCCCCTCAGCCCCCACAAGAGAAGGATGGTTAGTAGACACATAGACAATGTCACAAGCTTCTGACCTTCAGGCTAAACTCCTCCCCAGTTACCTAGCAACAGTAAAGATAACATCCCACCATAAGAGCTGCTTGGACCCACCTCACTCTCTTACTCTAACCTCTCCTCTCTTCCCTCTCTCTCCTCTCCTCTCTCTTCTCCCTCTCTCTCCCTCTTACTCTCTCTTTCTCACTCTCTCCCTTTACCCTTTCTCTCCTCTTGGCCATGGCCAGTCTCTCTCTCTTTTACCTTCTCTCTTCTCCCCTACCTTTCTACAATAAAGCTCTAAAACCATAGACTGTCTGTTCATCAAGCCCTGCTGTGCTTACTCTTGCCTACGTGGGAACCTCTCTCCCTCAGCCCTCTTTCCCATAACCCTGGGGCTACAGGGTGTCACCCCAGGGGCCCCCAGTCAGGGACTGCCCCTTGTCCACCTCTGTCGAGTGGGGTCAGTGGCTTAGATTCCCACCCGGGGCTGAGTGGAAAGTGTCTGGCAGACCTCCCATGTCCCCCTGCCCAGAGCACAGGAGGATCTCTGGCCGGACTTGGGCTCTCCTCCCTTCCCCCCTCTTTCCTTTCACCCCCTTAGTTCCCACAAACAAACAAAGGGCTTTGGTAGTTTTGAGCCTGTTGTATAAGATTGTTTTTTATTCTTTGGGTTATAATAGTATATTAGGTTCATATTCTTTTCTAACATTATTATTATGGATGTATATTAATTACTAGTGTTTTTCTCCAATTTATTTTGTAGTTTAGGGCAAGGTATACCATCAGAATACATCATATTGTGAGGCAGCAGAAATTCAGAATTTGTGAAGACATGGTCAGATGTAGTAGCCTTCGGTATTGAGGTTTTACCCTTCTGTTGTGACAAGAAAGAACACGAATAGGCATAAACAATGATGCAGAGATATTTTCTAAGTCCCTATGATAGCACAGATCAGATTAAACCTTAAGATCATAGCTGGATGACCTGGACACTTCAATATCCTATGCTGTGTTTATTAGAAATTTCCTTTTTAAAATTTTAAGTTAAAAAAGTTCATCCTACTTCATTGAGCTACAGTACCACATATAATGCTCTTATACATAGAACTCTTTTCTTTCCACTTGATTTCAGCTTACTTCAAACCAATAACAGTGGGCAAGAATATAGTCTGCTTTCCCTGCAATGTTCCTGGCAATTAGCATCTCATTGTTATTACTGAAGTCTCATCTGTCACTACTAAATGTAACATTGTTTAGATGAAAACTTTCTGAGTACCTCATTCAATAAGGACTCCTGTGACCATCTTCTGAAGTCAGCATATTACCAGAGTCACTATATTAAAATTAGAAGCAGTAGAACCTACTTTTATGTATTTGAATCATGCCTGCCTCTTCCTAGTTGGATATGAGTTGCAAGAGGACAGAGTAAGTTTGTTGTAAGATACAGTATACTCACCAAATGAATATACATACAAATGTCTGGTAAGTGATTTATCTGTTGATTGTTGGGAATTTTTCTGTTGAATCATTGGGATTTATCTGTTGATTTCATGGGAATTCTTACAATTCCCATGAAAATAATTACGTTCAATGATAAAATGCTTTAATTTAAATGGATTTCTGCTGTTACCTCTTCTTAATCCTCAATAGTGAGGTGGGATAAGGAATTTGAAATGATCAATTGTATAAGATTAGGGTCTGAAGTTTAGCTTACTTGTTCATTTGTCACTGCCAATGGGTTTGTTGGTAAAAGTATCATTAGTATAAAAATTCCATAGATAATCAGCAGAGAGCAGTTCTCTTTGAAAGGGCCTAGATTAACTTCAGGCTTTCCCTCCTTTCTCCTAGAAAATTGGTCCTGTCTTCTAGCTGAGTATGTCTTAAATATATTCAGAATTTACTTTTTGCCTTTCTTCTGTCATTCACCACTTAGACAGTTATAATTTTTTGTACTATTAAAAGAGGTGATTTTTTTTCCCAGAAAGGGTGATCAAAAATTCTACCTGCTGAATCTTATTAAAGGAAGGAAGTCATATTCATTATCTATAAGTGCTTTTTGTATAAACATGCAAAATCCAAATATACATATTAAATTTCATGAGACCACGAATTCTGGATATACTGAAAATTAATTCATGTTTATAGTTGTGCTGGTTAAAATGAAGTTATGCTAGTCTTATATTCTCCCAATGAAAATTGATGAAAAATTTCTGCCTTTTATGTGGAGAACTAAGAAACTTAAAACAAAGCTTTATATTTAACCTGGCTTTTACATTTAAATATGTGAATAGGTTAATATTTCATCTTACATCCTCATTTTACTATTGAATATATTAATTTATGCCAAAACAATTAGCTCTAAAATATAATATGCCTATATAATTCTTGTTGGAAATGAAGTTACAGAGCTTATTTTTGCTCTAAAAAGCTTTAATTTTTAATAAAATAAAATATTATAAGGTGAGTCTGTTAACTGTGCATTGATTTTTACTAAATGTTAATAAAATCTGGTAATTACCAATGACATAGGATAATTTTAATGATATAAGATGTTTCAATATTTAATGATTGGAAAAATTCAATGACTTAATTTTGACCACACACCAAATACATCAGAAAAACAATGTGTTTTCTTTCCTTAGAAATAAATGACAGTGTAGCTAATGAAAAATCTATGAATTGATATTGCAAATTGTACTATATTATTCATAATTTGTAGCTTGAAGTACTAGCATTAGTATTCTCAGAATGTAAATGTATTTTCAGATGTGGTCTTTAGAAGTCGTAAGGTTAAAATTAGTGCAGCAGTTACTATAACCTCATATGACTGGATCTCCATTCACAGAAGAGGACTCTCACTGAAGGAAGGCCATGAGAATAAAGAAGAAGCAATTATTAGCCTATAAGCTAAGGGCAAGTCTCAGAACCAACAAGTCTTTGTTGTTTAAAGCACCTAACGTGATAGTTTGTTATGGTACCTAGAACAGGATAACACAGACATGTAACTTAAATTGCTATGGTACTTGGGACAGCCAAACATGGTCACCCAACCTAGATTAATTTGTTATAGCAGTCTGAAAAAATTAAAATGGACACTCAACCTTGAGTGATTTGTTGTGGTACTTAGAACAGGCTAACATATCTGACAGACACGTAATTTCGGCCTCCTGTTCTGGATATCCACATGTATATACAGGCCTAAGCCAAATACTTTCTCAACTAAGAGAACTGAAAAATTAAAATTCACATTAAAATACATGTATTTGAAACTCTAGCAGAGTGGTCTTGCCTTCTTTCAGCAAGTTATATATTTGAATAAATCACATCTTTGCTATTATTTTCAAAGTAGTTCTATATGTTCTATTAGCTTGTTTTTATACATTCTGTATTTATTGGGATAAATAGATTTTATTTTCTGTTTTTATTGATGGAGAACAATGGTTTGGCTATTGTAATAGATAAAATCTAAAGGCCCTAGGTTAACTGACTGGTAAAAGCTCACAAAGTTCATCTAGAACTGGAATGGTAGTCTCCATCTTTCCACTCTAAATTTTTACCAGTTTTGTCTTTCTCAAATCCTCTCTCTTTAACTAAAATGTTTTATAGCTTAGGAATAACCATTAGAGTTGTCTCAGGCTGTAGTTAATAACTTCCTAGTGACATAGGTTATCAAAGTAATATCTTGTTAATAGTATCAAAATGACACGAAATGGAATACATACCTCACAAGAGTTAAAGGTGAATTTTACTTGTTGACACTTGGCTACTCTCTAATTGTTTTCATGTATGAGTTGTATGCTTCCTCTACTTGATCACAGAAAATAGTAGAAAAGCAAAAAGTAAAACAAACAAATGAACAAACAAAAAAACAAATGAACAAACAAACAACAACAACAAAAAACTATTGCCTGGTATAGTTTCTAAAAAACTTTTTGGTACAATTTATTTTTCTAGTCTCTTGGAATTTGTGAATATAGTTCTTTAGAATTAGCTGTTTAATTAGAAGCAAAACCTTCAAGAGCAAAACCTATAGCTTATCACTCCTCCCTCATGGGGTTGCATTAGAATTCAGAACACGCTGCCCAAAATACACCACTTAGAACAAACCACCCCCTAATCTTCTGCTTTGGCATATGAATTATTTTGAGCTAAAGACACTTCAAAACAGCAGGTGCAAGAGTCTCACTCTGACCTTCCTTCTGTTTCTTGCAAGTTAGGAAATATAGTACCCAGGTGGAAGCTACTTTACCATGTGGAGACAAGCAACATTATTTTCATCAAAACAGGGTGTTAAAACCTATAGAATTGTACACTGAACTTTTAAAAGCATCTTTCATTTTCAAGCCTTGCCACATAATTTAGTTGTTTTTTTCACAACTTACTAGTATTTGTTTGACATAGAATATAAAGTTCAGTTTTGTGGGACTTTTATTTCCCCACTGAAGCTCCTGATCTATGTATCATTTGTAATAATTAGGTGTTGCACTTTTGTTGATTTTTTTTTTACATCAATTTAATTCTCAGGCTAGACAGGAGCAGAATTCTAACATAGAGGAAGGGAGTTTGTTTCCAAAACAGATTGATGGTATACACAGGCATGATGGTCACAAAATAACTTCCATGTAAGATAGCCCTAAATATGAAATCACTATGATGTCTTACTATTTTTAAGCCTATTTAGCCCATAAGCAGGTGTGGTTTGTGCTGCACCAACTTTTCAGTTGCTGTGATAAAATATCTTGACAAAAGCAACATAATGCAGAAAGGTGTTTTTTTGGCTTACAGTTGCAGGTGGGAATGTTGATCATCACAGGGCAGAAGGCAAGCAAAGTATGTGTCATGATCACAAGACTTGTAGCATTTCATCTGCTCTAGATTGATCTATCTATCTATCTATCTATCCATCTATTCTGCACAAATCAGAGAATTCATGATAAATTCTTAAAGATGATGGCTCCCACTTCATATATGTCAATTGTGTTATATGTTGTTGAAATCGAACCAGAAGTAGATAAAATATAGTCAAATATTAGAAGGGCAAATCTTTCAGAGAATTTGCACCTATATTGGACTTTTGTTCTGCAGTTTCTGCATATTTACAAACATCTAAATATTTATTTTGCTAATATTAAAATTATTCAGAATCCAATAATTTATGTATGTATAAATATATGCATATAGGTGTGTATACACATGCACATATTAAGTCTCTTTACAATTTGCTTTTAGTGTTAATTCACATATGCATTGGTTTCTTCAACATAGGAGTTTGTCCACTGGAAGGACAGTTGCAGGAATTGAGCAGAGCTCTCTGTTTTATCTCTATACCTGTAGCAATGGTATACTTCATATATGAATTGAAATCTAACTTAATCATTCAGGTAAGCATTTTTTAAAGGTGAGTTGTTTTTTTGTTTTATTTTTGTTTTTATTTTGTTTATGTTTTTTTTTTTTTTTTTTTTTTTTTTTTTTTTTTTTTTTTTTTTTTTGTTCTTTATTATTTTAGTTTTTCTACATACAGTGTTTGCTTCAGGATTAAGTGTAAGTCCTGTATTGGTGTTTTCTGTGGCATGCTAGTATCAGTGAAGGTCTCAGAAAGAGATATATCAGTAGATTATTTTCCTATAGATGTGTGAATTTCACATTTCCACAACTTACATTCTCTTCAATACTTACGTTCATATACAAGTGTATATGCATGAGTGGACATGTGACTCCCTCTCTCTGTTTCTTTGTCTCTATTCTCTCTCATCATGCTGGTTTTAGATGTATACACTATCATGACCCCATTGAATTATCATAAAGGTGAAAAGTTCATGTCTCCCAGTGATCACCTCATCACTAAAATATCATACCTCAAAAGAATATTACCATGTTTGTGACCATGTTGGTATAGCTAAGCCTCTGCACTACCAGCCATATAAAATATAGCATATATTATTATATCAGCACTAAATACTTGATAATATAAAAGATGGCGTTACTGGTATAAGTAATAATTCAATTATGCTTTTGTTATCATATAGTATATAATTTTATTATATTAATTTAGATTAAATATTTATTTATCTATATCAGAGCACTGTTGCTGTCACCAGAGGATGGCATTGCTGTCACCAGAGGAAGGCATCATATCCCATTACAGATGGTTGTGAGCTACCATGTGGTTGCTGGGAATTGAACTCAGGACCTCTGGAAGAGCAGTCAGTCAGTGCTCTTAACTGCTAAGCCATCTCTCCAACCCCATCAATTTAGATTAAAATATTATTGCACAATGGCATATGGTTGCAGAGCATGGTATTATAGGATACCCATACATCTCTACTTAACTGTTATCTCGCTTTATACAGGCATCCTGTGTGCATATTTTTCAAGTACATTCCTTTCACAAACTCACATGAAGTTCATAAGAGAAAGCTCTGTTTTTTTCACACAGACCATGATCTTCACACAGGTTCCTTGACTCAGACCTATTTGTCTAACCTTCCTTCTGTGATATTTTTAAAAATATTTACTTAAAACATAATCTCACATGGATTCCAGCATCAATATCCTGGTAGTTTATCTGTTACTGCAAGGGCATGTGAAAACTATTGTACTTGTGTTGATCGACCCTAAATTTTTGTCCTCAAGTTAGAGACTAAACAGTATTAATTATGACTTTCTCTTTCTGAACTCTAAAACTGGACTAAAAATAATTCCATTTTTATACTAGCAAAGATGACAAGGAATTTTACAAACTTATGCCATTCAGTTTCTATGGCTGAATAGAACAGCATTGGAAGCTGCCATGGACCGGACCTCAATGGCCCTCCTCAATCCGTGCTGATCAGATGGGCATGGATTCGGATGGGGATTGACACACAGACCAGACATGAGAGAGCATGTAGAATCTGAGTGTATTGTCACAAAGTGAACACTAGTCTTATGTAATACAGAAAACAAAGGGGTAGGATGTCACAGCAGGCAAAGTACATTGAAGTTAGCTGACACAAAACATAGGTATGACTTCAAAGGAACTTACAGGAACCAGGTAATGTTTACAGTAAAGATAAAATAGCTCTGCCTAGGGTCAGATAAAGACAAATAAGGATTTCACACCCTAGTCACAATTTGTGCTACTCCTTTGAGCCCTGTGAGAGCTAGCACCAAGGGGTTCTGCTCTAACAGGCCTTCTCATGAATAATGCAATACCACAACCTCCCTATTTCCTCGGTCTTGGTAAATACTTGCATATGAAAGTAATTTGGCTGTAATGAAGATTTTAAGTATACTTTGCTAAGCTTACCCTGAGATTTCCAACTCTTATCCAGTAAAATACTATAAGAAAGCATGCAAGACCCTCCACAATATTGCAGGGAAAAATCTGGGACATTCTAGCTATGGGAATGCCAAAGTTCCAGGAGGCTGAGTTTCCTTGAAACTCTTTGTCTCAGGACTGCTTCTAGGTTTCCAAACCTGTAATGTGAGTCACTACTGGAGTGGGTGTAGCAGGAAGCATTTCCAGAAAATGTACATGATGTAATAGTAAATGGTACATGTGTTCAGGGAGCTTTCCCTGCAGGACTTGGCCTTCCAGTTGCCTATGGCAGATCTTAACAAGACCACTCCAGGAGCTCTGTGGGCATTAAGCACAACAGTGAAAACCCAATGGTCTCTTTTCCCCCTGTGTTATTCCTGTTGTTTGAATTGGTGCCTGTGATATTAAGATTGACAAAAGGCGTGTCCTACCAGATCAGCTTAAGAGTTACCTCTCTTTACCCCACTGTCCCATTGGTTAGATTTTTTGGTCTGTGACATCAATTGTTTCCAAGACTGACTTGACCAAGAATTCCACATGTGCAATCTATGTTTGGGAACATTTGCTCGACAGGGGTTTCTTTGTCTGGCTCATCAGTTAGTATTTCAATGTTTAGATCTTCATTTTCTGACTATATACCACCAATTAGACAAAATGGAATGTGCCTTATCATTTTTGTCAAAATAAGATAAAATTAAAACCATCACATCAAAGGTGGACAAGGCAAAGCAACAGGGGAAAAAAAAGGTCTAAGAGAAGGCAAAAAATTCAGAGACGCACTTATTTACACAGTCAGAAATCCTATATAAGTACTAGCCCGGAAGCCATACATCTCTGACTCTTACACTTTTTTACCTCTTCTTTTGCAGAGTGCTATAGGCTCTGAGGGGTAGAACTTGACAGAGGAGACATCCTGTTAGATCTGTTTGTTCTGAAGTCTCTTTCTGTCTCTCTGTCTCTGCACCTCTGTTCCTCTCTCTTCCTCTCCCTTTCTCCCTCTCTCCCTCTCTTCCTCCCCCCTCTCTCTTTCTCTCTCTCTTTCTCTGTCTCTCTCTCACTCTCTTCATCTTCCTCTCCCTCACCCCCACCCCTTGTGTGTGTGTGTGTGTGTGTGTGTGTGTGTGTGTGTTATGTGGGTCTCTTTGTTACTGTCTGCTGCAGGAAGAAGTTTCTCTGGTGATGGCTGGATAAAGTATGAAACTATGAGTATAGCAGAATATCATTAGGAGTAATCTCATCACTTCTTTTTTTTTTTTTTTTTTTAAGATAAGTGGCATTTATTTTTTTAATATAGGTCTTTGGCCTGTAAGTCTCTGATTCTAGATCACTCAAACATAGCTAGGTAATTAGTGGTTGGTCACTCTCATAATCTTTGTGTCAGCATTATGCTAGAGTATTTTTTCAAGGCAGGATAGATAGCATTGTACATCAAAGGGGTTATGGCTGGGTTTAATGTTTACTTTTTGTTGGTGTCTACAGAGAGCTTTCACCCTTGTGTTCTAGTGTCCTGGATTCAGGATAGTTATCTCAAAATTTTAATTGAATCATAAGTACAAATGAGCATGTACTTCCTAATGAATAGGCATAAGTTTTGATGTTTTTGAAGTGTTGAACATGTCAATAGATTTATAAAACTATATGCCTATTATTCAGTAACATGACTACACATATACACCACTTGTGATGAATTGTTTCGCATATTTAAGGAACTGTCAGTGAAAAATATACAGGGAAAGCCATGACTTACATGTTGAATGTCAAAATAATTTGTTGGCAAAAAATAAATATACCCTCCTCATTGAGACTTGAGTCATTTTATATTAAGTCCTTCAACATACTGATGAGCAACTGATACACACAGAAATACACACACTCACATGCAACTAAAATTTAGCTTACACTCATGATCTTACTCCATAGCTTTTTGATTACTTGTAATTAGATGTATGCACTAACAGACAAGCATTAATTTTATGTTTTATGTGACATGTCTCAGGCATGTAATATTGCAAGTGAATTTCTATTAGTATTAATTAAGAGAAATCATATGAGTTTCTAATTATCATTTACTCCTTCCTATTATCACAGCCCTTGATCCAGTCTCATGAGACCATGTGTTCATATTTTGGTGGTCTGTCCCACTCCACGTTCCAGAATAGCTGTAGCCATTTTGTTCCATGCCTTCTAGCTGTTTCATATTGTTGCTCTAATATGCCTGCCAGTCATTGACACAGAGAAATAACTTAAGTCAGAGCAGGGTAATGCTGACCACATCTCTATTATGTTCTGAATGTTCTGAGGTTTGTTAATCTTAAGAAATTTCATAAAGCTTCACATAGGACTCATCAAATTAAAGGTATAAATGAATTGTTATGTCTAAAATGGCTTGAGTCAGGCTTGAGTCAGAGATGACCACCGGGCAGCACTTCCTGTACCTGCATATGAGCTCATTGTAGCTTTGTGTTTTATTTCTTTTATAAGCTGACAGAGAAAGAAGTTTGGAATCACAGTTTCAGGCCCTGATTGGAACTATGTCCTTGGTCTGACTAGTATTAGGATGCACATTCAATAAACCATCCCTGTCTGACTTAGGTCACTACTCCTGTGGTGTGTGGAGCACAGTCCACAACAGTATGAAGCCTACTTGAAGCTTATGTTTCCTTTATAAAATGGTTGTATGTAATTTTAAGAGGCCCATGCTTGGTCTGGCTAGGCTATGGGGTCAACAGCCACCTGCCTGCTAGCTAACACCTCCCTCTCAAATGCCAGGCTTTGCTTCTGTAGAGCTCCAAAATCACTCTCTTACCAGCTCCGGCTTCACTGTTGTTACCTCTCCCCTGTAGCTCAGTCCTTTGCCCAATCCTCCTGTTCCAAAACCTGGCCTATTTCAGCTTTGGCTGTGTTCTTTCTCTCCTGTCCACCTGAGTGGCTGCAGAAAACACCAGACAGCACAGGAAAATCTCCAACCCCAATGTGCCCATGCAAAGAACACACAACTCAGTTATAATATTATAAACTGCATGCCTAGCATAAAATGTACAATAAGGTTATGCTATATGCTTTGTTTACCTTCCAGCATGTGTCAATTTTCCAGTTTTCTGTTTTGCATTAAATTTAGAGTCAAACAGGAAGAAAATCAGATATGTAACTGAATAGTCTCCTTTCCTTTGTACTTTATAAAATCCCAAAGATTTAATAATCATTACATAGCTTTTCTAGTATGCTTCATTATGAGTGGTGTATGTGTGTATGTGTGTGTGTGTGTGTGTGTGTATGCATGCATAGAGGGCAGAACTCTTTGTTAGTGTCTTTTTCTACCACTGTCTCCTGTACATTTTGAGATAGGTTCTGACACTGAGCCTAGAGATTCCCAATTCAGCTAGACTAGTTGCCCAGTGATCTCTAAGATTCTTCTATCTTAGCATATTCTGAGGTTCCGTTTGAGGTTACAGAAGGACTACCATGCACAGCTCTTTATATGTGTCTTTGGGATCTGACTCACTTTGGCATGTTTGTATAGCAATTACTTACTGAGCCATCTCTTCAGCACCCACAGTGTTCTTCTTAATCTTCAGTGTAATATATCATATGAACTGTATCTTGTATGGCTTGAGACAGACCTTACTAAGACAATCTTGGAATGTGAAACAAAACGACAAACACACAAACTTACGCAACGCTATACTCATATGGTCTATTTTCTCTGGTGGAGAAACCACAGCAGCATGAAACCTCTTATATTCAGTTGAACAGGAAGCAGCATTTTTGCTTATATCTGAACAAGGGATTGGGGTTATTAGAGGCAAATAAAGAGGAAAGGTTTATGCTTTGTAGCTGAATTAATGAGACAGAGTTGACTAATCTCTGTAGGTGCAGCCTCTGTGGAGGAACAGCCTGCAGGCTATAATCACAAGAGTAAGAAAGCTATGGTGAAGTTTTCTTGAGCACACTCTGAAACTCAGATGTGACCTCTCAGGGAGGCTTTGCCACTTCTCTCTGAGCCTAATGAATGGAGTTAGGGTTGGGAACCTTGCCATCTTTCCATGGGTCTGAGTCTTTGAAATCATTGGACTGGACTTTGCCCATGTCACCAATACAAATAAAATTCACTTAGCATTACTTAGGCTCTCCACAATGAACCTTCTCCAGCTTTCATTCAAACATCCAACCAGCAATTGTTGCATCACTCTATATACAGGAAATTCATAAAATCCATTTCTCTTGGAGGGTAAAAGAGTAGCATAAGATAAAAATGGAGAAGTTTTGCTAAGATAAAAAGAATATCATGATTCTGGTTAATGTCCTTCCTTAAAATAAAATTATAAGTGAGAAGAATTATGAATGATCCATTTATTTCAGCAGATAAAATGGATCTATAGTAGACAACATATGTACAGACATTCTCACAACATTGCTTGTAGAAAGCTAAAGTTATTTTATACTCCAAACCAGACATTTTAGATTTCTGTATTTAGTAAAAACACAAAATGATGGTCTACATTTGGAATTGTTCTTATATCCTTATCATATCATGAATAATGCTTTTTTATATCTTTACATTGCAAATGCATTACATACTTACATGTTTTCCTAGTTAGAGTTACTATTACTATGATGGCCAAAGCAACTCGGGGAGGAAAGAAATAATTAGGCTTATACTTCCATATCTGTGTTCATCGTTGAAGAAAGCCAGAGCAGAAAGTCAAGCAAGACAACAACCAGGAAGAATAAGTTAATACAGAGACCACAGAGGACTGCTATTTACTGGCTTGCTCTACATGGCTTACCAGCCTGCTTTCTCATAGAATTCAGGACTGACATACCAGGGAAGGCACCACCCACAATGAACTGTGGTCTCTCCATCTATCATTAATTAAGAAAATTCTCTACAGACTTGCCTGTAGCTTAGATCTTACGGAGGCATTTTTTGAATTGAGGTTTCCTCTCCTCTCTGATAACTCTACCTTGTGTCAAGTTCATCTAAATATAGTCAACACACACACACACACACACACACAGAGAGAGAGAGAGAGAGAGAGAGAGAGACAGACAGACAGACAGACAGACAGACAGACAGACAGAGACAGACAGAGACAGAGACAGAGAGAGGGAGAGTCTATATTGCATAGAACATAATATATTCTATTGTGCAGCATACAATAATTGTTATTTTGTAACCTCTGTTCATCCCTTCACAAGCTGGGAAACCCAGTCTGCCCTCCTTCCCCCAATCCTCCCCTAAACAAAACTCTCCCATAACAAGTAATTACTCCTCATCTCTCTGTTTCCAGCAGCCCATGCTAGAGTGCCCACTCAGGGGCTCAGTTTTTGACCATGTGTGATCACAATCCCAGCCCCTAGCTGGCAAGTCATCATTCCTCACCTAAAGTCGATAAACCCCTCCTTTAGCGTTGATGTCTGACTTCACTGATATCCATCTGTGAGATCTATGAACCCACCCAAGACCTGCTTCCTAATAAACTTGCCTTTATCTATTTTTAATCTGGTCTAATCTGAACTATATCTGTGTCATTGAGGATAAGATAATGCCTATCAATAATAATATTTACTTATAGGTATTTCATCATTAGATATTGAAATAGGAGTTGTAGGAATTAAAATAAATAATAAATAATAAATTAAAATAAATTTAATGTGAATATTCATTTAAGTTATACAACAAATAACTGACATATTTGCATAGATTATGCATGGGTGCTAAATTAAGACTTTTTGATTAGGCCTAATATTTATGCATTTTTAACATCTTATTTGGTTATCACATCTACATATATTCATATATATGTACAAAATTAATTAGGAAATTTGCTTAGTATGTTCAAGATAATATAATATTTTCTAACTATCTAAACCATTAATTCAATTTTAGAGAAAATTAGTTTTGCTTTCATTTTAAAAATTTATAAAACATATTTCCTTTTTATTCTTATTTATAAGATGAGAAAATTTATTTACATAACTTCCTCTTATTTTCACATTAGTTTAGCAATGTAACACTATTCCTATTAAGTATTTCAGGAAGTTAGAAAGCTTATAAGTTTTGGAAAGACATGTGTCCAAACAAAATTATTTAATGTATTAAATGAAGGTATCTGGGTCACAGGAATGAGTGTGTAGTCACAACGAACCTAGACAATTCAATATGCCAGTTGCCAAAAGTTGGGTTTGTCACAAAACCTGAATGACAACACAGATATCCTTTGAGAAATTGTGTCTTGACCCGGAACTGAAGCTGATCAGAGAGTATAGGCTCAGAAACAAAACTGAGTTATGAAGGATCAAATTTACCTTGACTAAGAGCTGTCAGACCACTCTGGACCTGCTGAGGCTAGGCAAAAAGGACCCATAATGTCTTTCTGAAGGTGATGCTCTACTGACATGATTTGTCAGCATTGAGGTGCTGGATGGGGGCAAGCTGAAGCTGGATTACATCCTCAGCCTGAAAATTGTGGCTTTCTTGGAGAGTCAGCTGCAGACCCAGGTCTTTAAGCTCTGCCTGGACAATTATTCACCATGTCCATGTGCTCATCCACCAGTGTGAATTCGAGGAGGGGGTGGGGAGAGGTCTGCGAGCAGGTGTACATCCCATCCTTTATTGTCTGTCTGTACTCCTAGAAACACATTGACTTCTCCCTCCAGTCTCCTTATTGTGGTGGTCTGTCGGGCATGGAGAAGAGGAAGAATGCCAGGAAAGACCAGTGTGAGGCTGGAGCTGGTGATAATGAGAAAAGAATAAAATTGGGACGTTTCTGCATTGAAGGATTGTCTAGTTTTCCAGTTGAGAAGTAAAACAGACTTGACACTTAAAAATTAAGATATCTGATATTCAATCCAATATTTTGGATCAAGTATTATATCTAATTAGATACATTAATTCCTTTCCTCACATTTTTTTCTCTTTCTCTTCAACTTAAAGTGCTTGCATTTATATGTCATACCACCATGCCAGGTATAATTTATTCTAGTCCCTTGCAAATGAATCATCTGCTTCAGGGTTTTACTTTGTAATCTTTTCAAAGTAAATTGCAGATATAGCAAGAGTCTTGGATCTGTGGGAGAATAATAGAAATGCCCTATATAGATTTAGCTCCATTGCTCTAATGATTGGCTGGTGGCAATCTCTTAGCAAGGCAAAGTCAGAATCCTTGGCGTAATGCTACAGACACATGGTAATGATTCTGGAGGTGACCGAACAATGGATGAATGTAAGGGTAAACAGAGCAGTGACCTAGACTCCTTTTCATTAGAGTATGTGTTATGGGAATGGTACATGAAAAGTAAAGAATTTGGGTTTGCATGTTGATGGTGTACGCTTTTGAATGGCCTTTGTAATAACACATTTGAATCCCCGTTGCACATTACAAAGTATGTTAGTGCCTATAAACACCTGTGTCTTCTTCTATCCAGGTAATAACTATTACTTCCTGAGTGTTTACTATTATAGTAGGCCATGTAAACAATATTAAATATAGGTAGCTCTCACAGTATGTTTGAAGTAGATGGTCACCTTATGTTTTACACCTCATTTTAGCCACTTTCTCTGTATCTCGGTAAAATCTCTGTTTCTTTTGTTTACCAGAACATGGCAGTGGTGATGTGATTATGGCAATATAATAAACTCATGTGGCTACACAGTATACAAGACTCCACATTTTTCCTAGGCTTGGATTGTTCTAAAGACTAAATACAGAAACAGATTTAGGTGGAATGTAACTGGGTGATCACTGAGAACTGAAGGCAGTTTAGCCAACAGCTCTGCAGGAAACTGTGGTACTTGCTTTCCTAGACACTGGCACATGACTCTGACAGTAAGAAAGTGAGTTTGGAAGTGGGACTTTACCAGTTCATGTTCTCATGGAAACAACCATGATAAATGCTTTATAATCCAAATGAACTATGCCTGGATTCCTCACAGAAACTGGAAGGTAGGAAATACACATTATTCTCAGCCACTAGATTTGCTGCAATTTTTACTAATAGAAAAGAACAAAACAAGGTGTTGGATAATTTTCAGCTTTTGTTTGATTTATTTATCTTCATCTACCCAAGATCCTAGTCAAACATCTGCTTCACCAACTCAGGACCTACTGTGGAAAGAAACTGATAAGAGCTTTGCAAAAATAATCCAATCTACACACTCTTAAAATAGAGTCAAACCCAACCCAGAATATGTGTATATTCCAAAGACCTACAAAAGCTTAATTACCTTTTCTAAAGTGCATGTAAGCATTTAGAATGGCAGAGGGTGATTTGTTTTGCTATAAAATATAGTTTTAAGTTTTCTTTGGCATTCTGGTGCCTTTGAGAATCACATTTATTTGACTTTTACATATGCAGTTACTTTCTCCAAGATTTCAAAAACCAGAAAGTCTGATCAGATGTCTGTTTAAGAAGGCACATATATATCTTCCTACGTTTAATATTTGAGAATTCTCTACAAGATTATATCAATCCACCCTTATCTCTACCCATTCAATTCACTGTTCTCTCTCTCTCTCTCTCTCTCTCTCT
>NC_034598.1:12806521-12821382 GCF_900095145.1 Mus pahari
AGAGAGAGAGAGAGAGAGAGAGAGAGAGAGAGAGAAAGACTTTTTGTACCAGGTATATTTAGTGAAGTTTGTAATGTGTTTACAGCTAACCACTTACAATCAAATAACCTATTAGGTATATTGTCTCTGGAGATAACTGATTCATCCATCACAACCAACCTTGGCCTCTTCATCTAGGGTCAGATACTTGTGAAATCTGTGCCCCTCGTCCCCCGTGTTGGCATGTTTACTGATAGTGCCATTATATGGGTCTTGTTTAGGCAACTGAATTGAGATTTGATGAGTACAGCAGCCCATGTCTACAAGACACTCTCTGGGGGCACATCCTAGGCTTCTGTCTCTCGCAGTCCTTTCATCCCCTCCTCACATAAAGTTCCCTTAGTCATAAGTGTGGAGGCTGTATTGTAGGTTCACCATTGGAGCTGGGTAAGCCATAGTCACTGATTCTCTGCCTTTTGATGAGTTGTGGATCCTATAAAAGGCTTGTTTGATGAAATGTGAGAGCTGCACTTACCTGTAGGTTATAGATGACCTTTAAACACACAGGTAGAATTTCCCTCAGATAATTATCACAACTGTTTTAATAATTATTACTTTAGTCCCCAAAATGATTCAGAATACTAAGATCAAACACCAAGAAAAGATATTCTCCACTTTGGTCAAACAAAAAAACAGATTTTAGTTTCTGTTATACCTGAGAAACAAGAGACTACAATGACTTGTACCAGGCCTATTATGTTATGCATAATAATTGTGAGTAAAGTTTCATCATTGTACTTTCCCACTAACATTCTGTCTTAATTGATTTAATTAATTAACTCTGTCAATAGGTTGCTGCTTATATTGCCACATTTAATGAACTATTTTATTTACTGATTAATAGTTATTCATATATTGTTTTATCATTTTGCTTAAACATATGTGTGATGCTTTTTTTTCTGTCTCTAGGTTTTGGCAATGGTAACAAACCTGCTGTGCGTTTCTAAGGACAAAACTTTATATAGACACCTGGTATTATTTCTGTTTGTGAAATAACTGGATTTTGAAGTTGTGAGGTCAAAACTAAAAATATGATTTTATTTTATGATAAACTGACAAATGACTGTGGGAAGTGTGTATCATTTAACATTCTTGGGATTAATATATGGGTGTTCTAGGTGTTCTGTATGTTCTTAAACACTCGGTATTGTAGTCCTGGACTTTAGGTTTTATCAATACTAGAGGCTGTGTGGTACCATCCCTGAGTGTGGCTGTGTTGTAGCCACTAGGGTCTATGCAATAGTTTCCATGATTGTGTCTATGCAGCAACATTTGTGTTACTGCTATGCATCAGTATCCATGATAGTAACTATGTAGTACTGATTCAAGTTTAAATTTAATTCAATAATAGTTAATGGTCCTAAATATCTTCCTATATACCTGTTAGTGCAAGATATGTTTTCTAAAGCTACATGTCCCTTTAAATATTTAAATATTTATGTTAGAGAGATAGCAGAGTGCTTATGAGCACTGGCGAGTGCTTTTAGAGAGACGTTCAGTTCCTGTCATCACTATGGCAGCTCACAATGACAATTACCTCCAATTACAAGGGATCTAACTCCGTTTGCATGAACGGACTCACTCATCAACATAAAATAAATACAAATACAGTCACAATGTTTTGGTTTAGTTTTTATTTCATTTTAGAACAACAAAGGTGGTGGGCAATGTAGGAGCAGAGGCTACTGGAATCCTTGAGGAATAAGCTAGAGATACTTGAACAGCAGGTACCAGGAGATGTCACTGAGAGCAGAAACCTGTCTCTGATATCAAAGTCAAACAGAAAAATTTATTGAGCAGAGCAAAAAGGAAGTCGAAAGGCTAGGGATCAGACACTTTGGGGAAATTAGGAAAGGTACAGTAGCTTATATCTGAAACAACACTTAAGACCAGTAGCTTCAGAAAAAGCTGCCTGCATCTTCCATTCACAGCTATAGTGAAGAACAGTAATAGAAAGAGATGTGGGAATACATGCTGAGCATGGCATTAACAGCTGCACTGGCATGGGGTTGGGGTCCAGGAACATCTCTTGGCACTCCACTGGATCAGGGTCAAGAAGATACCTTTGAAAGAACCCTGTTGAGTTGTCTTGGTGACAGCAGAAAATTACCTTCCTCGAAAATTACACTCTGGGAAATGCCATGGGTTCTGAAAACTCACAAGCAAAATGACTCTCATCAATGGGGAAGAAACTTAGAATCAGGCAGTTTTAAGCGTGGTTGAAATCTGATCAGAGTCACTGTTTCCAGGAAAATACAGACTCAGGTACTGAAAAAATTGTATCATTGGGAAGAAATGGCAAAAGGTATGACTAGTGTTTGCCTTCTGTCCAACCAAAGATTTCCCAGCATATAATTGTCATCTATGAGCCCATGAAGGAATAGTTAGAGACTAAACTAGAACCTATACTCTGGTGAGAGACCAAGTTCAGAATCTTCGTTTTCCCCCGACCTTTCCATTTAGTTAAGCCTCAATGTCAATCACTAGACTGTCTTTGCATTACTCTATTGTCACCCCTTCTACTTTTTTCTCTTTTCCCTCCTGTCTTTTTCTTATGAAAGACTGTCTACCACACCAAAGTCATGTCTAGAGTTGGAGGTCTCTCTGCCTCATCCTCAAGGGATCTGGAATTATTTTAAGTTGTCTTGTTATATTTCATTTTATTCTTTTCATAATATCCTTATTATTTGGGGATTTCACATCATGACCCTTGACTGCATTCACTTTACAGTTCTCCATGGTCCATTTCTCACCCTTACTATGACCTACTCCAGCCCCCCCAAAAGGAGAAAAAAATAATCAAATAAAAGCAAACTCAATTTGTACTGACCGTATACTCAAGGGACCATGGTCAAACACTCAGGGGCCAGCCTATTAAGGAAAACTCATTCTTTCCTCTCACACAACCCCACCAGGATCCAGCAGTTGTGGAGACCTACACTTCAGTATGTTATTTCAATTTTTAAGATTTCTAGGCTGTTTCTTTTTCGGAGGTGACAGTAGAGGTAGGAGCTATCACATAGACCGTATATACCCCTCTTTCTCAGTTGAGTTTGTAGTCATCAAGCATAGCTTCCTTGGTCATTACTGTTAGTTAGAACATGGATCATGGATTGTGGTATGGTCTCCTGCATCAACACCCTCTTTCTCTTTTTATTTGATCTAGTCATAGCTCCCAGAATGTTCCTCTTTTGTTCCATTGTACTCCATTTCATTTACTCTTTCCTCCATTTCTCTCTGTCACCTTAATAATAATAACTTAAATCATACTTTGCCTCTTTTTTCCCTCCTCCCAACCCCAGTTATTAGTATCTTAGGATACATTGTATTAACAGTGTTTCTTTACCTCCTTCAAAATAGACTATCATTGAATTTCATAGTGTGTGTAAAGAACATATGCTTTTACACAGATTGTTTCGGATGTCAGTAATCTCCTCTTGGAGATCATACTGAGGACTGAGTCCAGGGTCCTGAGAATGCAGGCTAAGTTTCTATACCTCAACTTCAGAAGATAATGAAACATTGGCCCTACTACAACCTGGCTCCACTTGTTCACTGCAAATACTACGACTGAACAAATAAGTTATTTGCAAATTATATTATCCTGTATCTAAAATACCCTAGAAACCCTAGAAGAAAACTTTGAGAACTAATACCTTTTGCAAAGTAATAAGACACAAAATCAACCTACAAAAATCAGTGCAGTCAAAGACACTGTTACAAAAGCAGCTGGTGTGAACGTAAATTGGTTTAGCCACTGTAGAAGACTTTCTAAAAACCTAAAACTAACTTTGCCAATTGAACCAATCACCTAACTAGTTTTGAGTATGTACCTGAAAGATTATAAGGCAATGTATCACAAAGACATAACCACACCAATGTATTGTGTGCTTTTCCTAATAACCAATTTATAAAACAAAATTGTTATTCTGACAAGAAAAGATAAAAATAATGCAGTATATACAAGACCCCCAAGGAGCCCACCTGGAAATTTCTAGAGTTGAATAAAGTAAAGCTGCAGGATATAAAAGTAACATACCCAAGTCATTATCTTCATATATACTTATAGACCTATGTGCAAGTACACTGCAAAAGGAATCAGGCAAAAATAATATGATTCGAAGTAGCCTCAAAAAAAATAATTAACTTAAAGTCATCATGAACGAGAAAGTAAGAGAACTGTATAATTAAAACTTTGAAACACTAATAAAATAAATTGGCAATATTAAAAGACTAATGGACTTACCATGCTCATGGATTGGTAGGATTAATATAGTTAAAATGACAAAATAAATATTCTACAGATTGAGCTCAATATACATCAAATTCTACTGCAATTCTTCACAGGAATAGATAAACCATTTTAAAAATCATATGAAACACAAAAGACTGGAGCTATCCAAAGCAATCTTAAGCTGGAAGCATCAGCATGCCTGATTTTACATTACTCTACAGAAACAGGACAATAAAACAGCAAGGTCCTGGTATGAAACAGTCATACAGACTAGTGAAATGAGATAAAGGTTCCATATACGTGTCATTACTGCTCAAAGGGCTCTAAGCTGGGTGAGGTGGAAGTGTGCTAGTGCCTTCAAGGACTATGAACACAAGCCCAAAGTGGTGAAGATTTCAGCTGAATGCCAGCTAAATTTGCCCATGTTCTATGCAATATTATTATGTGGTGTCTGCAACAAAAAGATCTTACCAAAATGTTGTGGAGATGAATAATATTGGCAATAGCCTATAAGGGTTTATTTTGTTTTCTTTTGTTTTTCATGTATCTGTTTGGGGAGGTGTGGAGGGTGTTTCTGTAAGACCCTACTGGGCAACATCTCAAGGAGTTGCAACCTATTCTTGGTACTGGGGATTTCATTTGAAAGTGTACAATGATGTCTCCCTCATTAAATAGTGATTTCATAATTCCTTTGACATATGCATATATTTTGCATGTTTATATATTTTAAGAAGCTTCTGCAGTATCAGATTTTCCATGTGGCCTTTCTAAAGTCCCCTGGTATTAGTTATTCATCCCAACATTCCTTTCCTTAACCTGCCTCCCCATACTCTGTCTCCTTTAATAGTCATATTCTAACTTCTCCTTATTCTTTTGGAATGTTATATGCTATATTCCCTTCCTCAGAAGAATTTCTCTTCTATCCATCCCTTTAATACCTAACTTATGTTCTGAAACTAACACATCTATACTTTAAAAGCTAACATAAGTGAAAACATGTAATATTTGCCATTCTGTATCTTGATTACATTATTCAGGATGATTGGTTTTACTTTCATTCAGTTACCTGCCAAATTCATAATTTACTTTTTCTTTATTGCTGAACAATATTTTACTGTGTAAATGTTCAATATTTTCATGATCCATTGATCAGCTGATGGATATCTATCTAGGTAATTCCAATTTCTGATTAAAAGTAAAGAAGAAATGAAAATGAATATGCAAGTATCTCATTGTAATCCTTTGCAAGTACCCATAGTAAGATGTATATGGCCAACAATGGTAAAGTGGAATTTTATGGTAGACTGATTTTCCTCAGCTTTCTGAGTACCAATTAGTACTGCCTCTTCCTTCACATTTTCACCAGCATATGTTGTCATTTTTATTATTGATCCTGAGCATTGTGACTGATGCAAATAAAATCCAAAACAGCAATCCATTTGTTCTCCATAAACAACACAGCCCCATTGCACAACAACTGAACATGGCCAGGTCTATCTTGTGCCTTCACCCGTATGGACTAGCATTCATAGTACTGGAAGTTACTCTATATACCACCACAAGAGGAAGTAAACACTAACTAAATTACCAATGCTTCAATATATAGTGGGGACCAGCCTGCACTGGTATAATAATGGCAACAGATAGTGGAGGTTACCAAAAAATATCTGGTTTAACTTAAGACACACTTGAGATTTTTTTTTTAAAAGATTTTTATTTATTTATTATATGTAAGTACACTGTAGCTGTCTTCAGAAACTCCAGAAGAGGGAGTCAGATCTTGAGGATGGTTGTGAGCCACCACGTGGTTGCTGGGATTTGAACTCTGTACCTTTGGAAGAGCAGTCGGATGCTCTTACCTGCTGAGCCATCTCACCAGCCCCACACTTGAGATTTTAACCATGCTACTGCTCAATGGTTCTCAGTGAAGAAGAACCCAAGGATCTAGGTGAAAACAAAATACTACTGATTTAGTAAAGGAATGAAGTGATTAAGTGACTCCTAATGATATTTTGCTATACTCATTGATCAGTGCCTTGCTTAGCTATCATCAGAGAAGCTTTTCCCTAAATTAGATGTGAACAAAACCAGAAACTCACAGTCAGACAACGTGCAGAGAGTACATGGACCACTGTGCCCTAAACAGGATGTTTCTGTCAAATCATTCCCCTTAGGGCTCAGGAAACTATGCAGAAGATGAGGTGTAAAGACTGTTAGGAGTCGGAAAGAGATGGAGGACACCAAGGAAACAAGGCTTCTCAATACAGCAGGCCCAACACATATGAACTCAGTGAAGCAGCTTGCACAGGACCTGCAAGAGTCTACAGCATATGGCATCCTAGAGCTGAAAGAATTGCACATAAACAAACACACACACACACACACACACACACACACACACACACACACACACACACACCATGTCCTTGACTCAATAGTTATCTCCAATTGATAGCCACTTGCAAATGAAAAATTAATTCTCCCCAAGACAGTCACACTGGTAAAATGAACCACTCTTAAGGTTCAGTATTATGTTCAGCAGTAGACTGTCAAAAAAAAAAATCAAAAAAAAAAAAATGAACTCAATTGCATCTTTGGAGGTGATTTGCCTCAATACTGTAAGGGCATTATTTTTAGACTTATACATTCATTGTCTATATTTTGTCGCTGCCAGATTTGTGATTTTTATGGTATACTTGTGGTGTGTGTGTGTGTGTGTGTGTGTGTGTGTGTGTGTGTGTGTGTCTTTCTCATGCTTTTTTGGACTCATTTTCTTTTTTACTAAATTTTTATTAATCGCTCCATTCGTTTACATCTCAAATGATATCCCACTTCCCAGTTATCCCTCCAAAACTCCCTCATCCCATCTGCCCTCTTCCCCTCCCATTTGTAGCTATGAGGGTGCTCTCCCACCTACCTACCCACATCTGCCCCTCTACTCCAGTATCCTCCTATTCTGGGGCATAAAACCTCCACAGAACTAAGGGCCTCTACTAGCATTGATGTCAGACAAGGTTATCCTCTGCTGTATATATGTCTGGAGCCATGGATCCCTCCCTGTACACTTCTTGGTTGTTGGTCTAGTCCCTGGGAGAACTGGGCATTCCAGCCAAGATGCATTGTTCTCCCTATGGGGTTGCAACATTCCTCTACTCCTCCAGTTCTTTTGCCAGCTCATCCACCAGGGTCCCCAGGCTCAGTCTGGTAGTTAGCTCCAAGTGTCTAAATCTGCATAGGTCAGGTGCAGTCAGAACCTTCCAGAGAACATTTGTACCTGATTCCTGTCATCAAGCACCTCTTGAAACAGCAACACTGTTGGGTACTACATCCACTCCAGTAGTGACAAGCATGACAGGCCCCAAAAACCTGGGCGCTGTCCTGAAGCAGAAAGTTTATGGAAACTTAGTCTCCTGGAACGGTGGCATCCTGTATAAAGAATGCTCCAGTGTCCTTGCTTTAGTTGGTAAACGGATCTGTGTGCTTTCCCTTAATATTACTTTATTATAAGTGCTCCTAAGGATTGATTTTTTTTTGACATATAGCTAAGTTAGACTCTAGGCAGTCCCTTGAGCCGACCCTGGGCATGGATAGCTAAGTCACTGACCTACACAGGAATTTACCATTATCTAGGAAGAAGGAAGTTTGTGATCTAAGGAGGAACCAGAGTAGATACTTAAAACTATAGCTGAGTTACACCCATATACAAATATTTACAGTGGCCTAAGGGGAAGGTGGACTATACTATAGACTAGAATAGAAACTATGGCAAGGATATGAAGCCCTTGACCCTGGCTTCTAAATTTAAGCTGACTTTAGGTGGAGCTGTTTTTGATCCCAGTTGTTAACATTGAATTTTATCCCAGTTGGTTTTTGCCAGTCCTTCCGTGTTTGCATTCCTGTTTTGTGTAACTTTCCTATTTTCTTCTGTATAAAATGTTTGATGCTCGATTTGACATTACATTCAGATCCACACTCCCTTGTGTCGAATCTGTTTGTCACCCCATTTTCGCCAACTCTTTGCACACCTGTAACTGAATCTGAGTTTCCGAGTTTTGCCCGTGGATCGAGGACCCAAGTGAGGTTCATCTCTTGCAGTTGGGGTTTGGTGTCTGCAGACAGGATGGATCCCCAGGTAACAGAGTCCTCAGATGGATGGCCCTTCCTTCGTCTCTGCTCCATTTTTTTTTTTTTTTTTTTGGTTGTCTCTGTTTTTCCTTTGGACAGGAACACTTCTGGGTTAAAACTTGAAGCTGGGTAAATGGCCCCATCCCTGGATTGGGGTCATGTCTATCTACTGGAGGTGGTCTCTACAGGTTCTATCTTCCTTTTGCTGTACATTTTGCCTAACATCATCCCTGTTGGGTCCTGGGAGCCTCTCACTTCCCTGGTGTCTGGGACCCTCCAGTGGCTATCCCCAGTTCCTTATCTTCTGCTCCTACATATTTTTATTTCCTGACCCTCTGTACCTCTTTTCCCATCCCCTCCAGTACCTGATCCTGCCTTCCTTTTCTTTTTCTCCACCTCCTCTCTCCCTCTTAGCTCCCCCTCCCCCCACATCCCCTGATAACCCCATTTCTCTTCTCTATGCCTGACTGAAGCATCCACACCCTGATCTTCCTTCCTCCTAAGCTCTGTGGTGTATATCTTGAGCATCGTGAGCTTTTGGGCTAATATCCACTTATCAATGAGTATATACCATGTGTGTTCTTTTGTTTCTGGGTTACCTCACTTAGAATGACATTTTCTAGTTTGCTTGCTAATTTCATGACATCATTGTTGTTAATTGCTGCATAGTACTCCATTGTGTAAATGTACCACGTTTTCTGTATCCATTCCTCTGTTGAGGGACATCTGGGTTGTTTCCAGCTTCTGGCTATTATAAATAAAGCTGTTATAAACATAGTGGAGCGTTTGTCCTTATTACATGTTAGAGCATGTTTTTGGTAGGTGTTTTCAGACAGAACTATGTCCAGTTTTCTGAGGAACTGCCAGACTGATTTGCAGAGTGGTTGTACCAGTTTACAATCTCACCAGCAATGGAGGAGTCTTCCTCTTTCTCCACATCTGCTGTCACCTGCATGTTTTATCTTGGCCATTCTGATTGGTGTGAGGTAGAATCTCAGGGTCTCTGATTTGCAATTCCCTGATTGCTAAGGATGTTGAACATTTCCATAGGTGCTTCTTGGCTATTCAAGATTCCTCAATTGAAAATTCTGTTTAGTTCTGCTCCCCATTTTTTATAGGGTTATTTGGTTCTCTGGAGTCTTATCTTCTTGATGTTTTTGTATATTTTATATATTAGCCCTATATCATATGTAGGGTTGTTTTCCTGCCATTTTGTCCTATTGATAGTGTTCTTTGCATTACAGAAGCTTTTCAATTTTATGAGGTCCCATTTGTCAATTTTTGATCTTAGAACATGAGCCATTGGTGTTCTGTTCAGGAAAATTTCCCCTATGCCAATATGTTCAAGGTTCTTTCCCAAGATAGATAAGAGTTCATTTATCTTGTTGATTTTCTCAGAGAACCAGCTTGTGGTTTTGTTGATTTTTTTAATATAGTTCTTTTTGTTTATATGTGGTTTATTTGAGCCCTGAGTTTGCTTATTTCCTTTCATCTACTCCTCTTGGGTGTATTTGCTTCTCTTTGCACTAGAGCTCTCAGATGTGTTGTTAAGCTGCTAATGTATGCTTTCTCCAGTTTCTTTATAGAGGCACTGAGTTTTCCTCTTTCATTGTGTCCCAGAAATTTGGGTATGTTGTACCTTCATTTTCATTAAGTTCTAAAAAGTATTTAATTTCTTTCCTTCCTTCCTTCCTTCCTTCCTTCCTTCCTTCCTTCCTTCCTTCCTTCCTTCCTNCCTCCCTCCCTCCCTCCCTNCCTNCCNNCNCTCTCTCTCTCTCTCTCTCTCTCTCTCTCTCTCTCTCTCTCTCTCTCTCTCTTCTTTCTTTACTTCTTTCTTCCCTGACCAATTTATTGAGTATTGAGTAGAGAGTTGTTTAGCTTCCATATATATGTGGGCTTTCTATTGTTTTTGTTATTGAAGACTAGCCTCAGTCTGTGGTGGTCCAATAAAATACATGGGATTAGTTCTATTTTCTTGTATCTGTTGAGGCTTGTTTTGTGTCCAATTATATGGTCAATTTTTGAGAAGGTACCACGAGGTGCTGAGAAGTTGTTATATTCTTTTGTTTTATGGTGAAATGTTCTGTAGATATATATTGAATCCATTTGGTTCATAACTTCTGTTAGTTTCACTGTGCCTCTGCTTAGTTTCTGTTTCCATGATCTGTCTTCCACTGTTATTGTGTGAGGTTCAATGTGTGGTTTGAGATTCAATAATACTTCTTTTACAAATGTGGGTGCCCTGTATTTGGGGCATAGATGTCCAGAATTGTGTGTTCATCTTGGATTTTTCCTTTGATGATTATGTTGTATCGTTCCACATCTTTTTTGATAACTTTTGGTGGAAAGTCCATTTTATTGGATAATAGAATGGCTACTTTATTTGATATTAGAAAGGCAATATTATTGGATATTAGAATGTCTACTCCAGCTTGTTTCTTGGGACCATTTTCTTGGAAAATATGTTTCCTTTGGCTCTTTTTCTTACTTGGTTATTTTGTCATATTCTTTGTTCACTATTATTCTATATTTTAATTCTATAAATGTCTGTTTGTTTTCAAAGGAGAGATAAAGGGGTATGTGCATGGATGGTAGGGAAAGTGGAGTGATAGAGGAAGGAGTAGGAGGATCTGAAATTGTAATCAGAATGTATTGTATGAAGAAATTCTCTTTTATTAATGAGAAAAATAAGTGAGTATCTAAATAGTTTTAACTTACATGATCGCTTAGGATGTTGAACAAACATTTTCGGTGTTTATCAGCATATTTTTGTCTTTTGATAACTCTGTTTAATTATATATCTTATTTTCAATGTATTGTTTATTTTCTTGATGTTCATTTTCTTGATTGTCTGTATATTCTAGATACTAGCTCTCTGTCAGATGCATAATTAATAACATCTTTTTTCCCATTCTGTAGACTCTCTGCTCAAATAACATTGTCGGTAACTGTACTGAAAATTTTTAGCTTCTTCAGGTCCCATTTATTGTTATGTCTATTTGTATTTTTTTTTTGTACTTATGGCCATCAGTTTGACCAGCTCCATTTGTTTAAGAATCTGTGTTTCTCTAGTGTGCATTGGGATAGTGGGGGTACTTCTTTGTCAAAATTGAACATCTTGGATGTCTGGAGTCATTTCCAGATCATTATTTTTTTTTTCAGTTGATCGATGAGCCTTTTTAAATACCAAACATTGTTGATTTTATTCTATAACTCTATAGTACAACTTGAAATCTGTGATGATGGTAACTCTAGCAGTTCTCTTATTATTCAAAAAGTTTTAGCTATCCTGGTATGTTTGTGTTTTTATATGAAATTTTGGATTTTTTTCAATTTCTTTGAGTAATTGTGCTAAAATTTCAATGGGTATTATATTATAGATTTCTTTTTAAAGGCTTTCCATACTTCCAAACATGAACATGGGAGGTCTTTCCATGTTCTGAAATTGTCTTTAATTTATTTTTTCAATGACTAAAGGATTTTATTTCCCAAGTATTTTACATGCTTGGATAGAGTTATCCCAAGAGATTTTTGAAGCTATTTCTAGCTTAAAAATGGGGTCTTGCATTAAGCCCAGGGTTTGGGCTTCTAGACAAAGCTGGACATGGGAAGTTTGAGTATGCACTCTACTCCACCACAAGGTAGGCGTCTGGCTGAGAGAAGCCACAAGACCCTGATCTGGGGGTGGGGAAGCACAATCTGTGGTCCTTGTGGACCTGCTGGAATTGACTTAGGGTCCCTGGGCAGAGGATGACAGATCCTCGGGTTCTTGGACATTCCAGACTCTGCTGTATGCTGTGAATGGAGTATGTGCCCTCAGGCGGTTCTAGCCTGGGGTTGGACAGGAGGAGGGAGCTATGGCTGGTCTGCTCAGAGAGAAGAGCCCTAGGCTTGCTCTGGTCGGCAATTTGGTTCAGTGGAGACCATCTGAGAACACTGAGAGACTTCCTGTGGCTCGTTGGGGGGAGACCTGCACCATTGCTCCAGCACAATGGATCCCGATGAAAAGAGGCTGTCTGTGGTTTAAAGACATTTATCGTAGAAAGGCAGAGAGAGGGAGAAGAGTAGTTAAGTAGAGGCTGGCCATGGCAACGTGGAGAGAGGGAGGAAGGGGATGGGGACAGAGGGGTAGCAAGAGCGAGAGTAAGAGAGGCAGGAACAAGAGAGTAAGAGAGGGAGGAAGGGGCAAACATTCCCTTTATAGTGGGCTGGGCCTACTTGGCTATTGCCAGGTAACTGTGGGGAGGAGCATACCCGGCTATTGTCAGGTAACTATGGTTGTAGAGTCCAGACAGAATACCAGGAGCTTGGGGCATTGCCTATGTTACTGATGGTCACAGAATTATGGAGCCGGGGCCTTGTGTCAGGAGCCTAGTGTCTGGGAGCATGAGGTAAACTTCTTTCTGTCCCTTGCAGATTAATCTGCTGGGTCTCCAGGGTTTAAATCTAGCTTGACCAGAAAACAGGCTGCCTTTCATGGTCCCACAGCTATTGTGAATGGTATTGTTCCTTTTTATTATTATTTTTTTTTCTCAGCATGATGATCATTTGCACAGACAGTAGTGTGTTAATTTTATATCTCATTCCCTTGATGAAAGTGTTTATTAGATATAGAAGTTACTTCGTAGAATTTTTAGTGTATAAAATCATATCATCTGTAAATAAGGATACTTTGAATTCTTTTTGTATCTGTATCCACTTTAACTTCTTAAGTTCAAAGTCAAATGTTCCCACTAAAATGTCAAGTACAATACTGAACAGGTGTGAAAAGAGTGAATATCCTTGTTTTGTTTCTCATGTTCATGCAATGTTTTGAGTTTCTCTATATTTATAGTGATGTTATCTATGTCTTTACTATAGATTGTTTTTTCTTCATTGTGGTATGTCCCTCTATTCTTAGTCTCTACAGGACTTTTATTATGAGTAATTGTTGGATTTTATCAAATGCCCTAACTATCTAATAAGTTGATCAAGTGGTTTCTCTTCTTTAAGTCTGTTTATGTGGTAGAGTATGCTTTTTGATTTATGTATGTTTGGCCATCCCTGCACCTCTAGGTAAAGTAGTTTCAGAAAACACTTGGGTGCAAATATATTTAGCTAACATATTGATACTGGACATTTGATGACAGAGGACACAAAGCTAAAAGGTCTGTGGAATGAAATTTATTAATTTAGACAGTCGGTATAGTATATATTACTAATTAAGCATATAGATAATCCCACTGGCTTTAAAGCTATGCTATGCTTTAGCAGTGACTAAACCAATTGTCTAATTATTCATTATGAGGTTCCATTTTCACTATGTGGAAATGACATAACTTTAATTCATCACTTATTTTCTTTGGTTTTCGGGTAAAATAAGGTGAGCAATATGTGAACGAATATTAACATTTCTCAGAATCACTCGTTATATCACTGGTTTTCATTTAATGCTATGTAAAGACCTGAGATCTTAAAGGTTTAGATTGAGGAATATAAAATTATAAAACTTGGCTGAACACAGCTGCTGTGAGAGTAACTGTGGCCCCTGAGCCTTGTAAACCCTATGATCATCAGTTTGATTTTATACCACTCAATTCAGAAGTCTTTATTAAGTCTCAGGGTGCTCTTATTAGGAAGGTAAATGTGTAAATATTATTTTTCCCATATTACACATGAAGAAGAAGTTTGGTAGAATAAAATGACTTATTCAAAGTCACAGACCTCACTGCATATGAGAATTAGTATTTAGAATTCTTTATTTCTCTTCTAGCTTATCTCCATTTCTCTCTAAAGTCTCTATGGTCATATAAAATCACCACAGTACTAAAACCAAAGTTTTGCTGTGTGTGGTATGTCATATTTTAGCCAAGTGAACATTTTTTTTACTCTACTTCGATATGGTATTTCAAACTCTTCTCTCTTGCAAGCATGAGGGCCATTTAGAAATTTTAGACATTGTTTACTGTTGTATCCACAGATGAATATAAGCTTGAAGGGCATTATAAAATACACAGTTGTTTCATCTTCTACGACTGCCTGTTGCCCAGCACCTTGGTTTCCCGTTTCATTCTGCTGATTACATGCTGCTTGCCAGAGGTTTCAGAGCCAACACTCCTCTAGATACTAGAAGGAAGTTGGCATGCAATTAGATGTTGATACATTTACATTTAGTTATCAAGAAGTGATGCCATCACCAACAGATTGGGAAAGGATTTTTACCAATCCTAAATCTGATAGAGGACTAATATCCAATATATACAAAGAGCTCAAATAGCTGGACTCCAGAAATTCAAATAACCCCATTAAAAAATGGGATACAGAGCTAAACAAAGAATTCTCAACTGAGGAATACCAAATGGTTGAGAAACACCTGAAAAAATATTCATCATCAGGGAAATGCAAATCAAAACAACCCTGAGATTCCATCTCACACCAGTCAGAATGGCTAAGATTAAAAATTCAGGTGACAGCAGATGCTGGC
>NC_034598.1:12822287-12824737 GCF_900095145.1 Mus pahari
GAAGAGAGGCCCCTTGGTCTTGTAAACTTTATATGACCCAGCACAGGGGAAGGCCAGGGCCAAGTAGTGGGAGTGGGTGGGTAGGGGAGCAGGGGCATGGGTGGGGTATAGGGAACTTTCGGGATAGCATTTGAAATGTAAATAAAGAAAATAATAATAAATAAGTTTAAATAAATAAATAAATAAATAAATCTCTACAAAAAAAAAAAAGAAGAAGAAGTGATGCCATATTTACAGAAATGTTGAAGTTAAAAGTGAAACACTTTGGGACAGTCTCTATGGCACATGCAATTCTAACCATATCTGCAAGATAGTAGCAGGAAAATCATGACTTAGAAACTAGCCCAGACTATTTTAGTAAGACACCAGTATCTAATACATGATACAGAGGAAAGTTTTGTTGTAATTCGTGAAACTCCGTAGACATGCAATAAATTTTAATTCATTACTTCATCTTCCTATCTTTCACATCAGATAATGCTGTCCTGTAGACATATGAATTTGTAATCCTTATGCATTTGAATATAATCCTTGAAAACCTTCCAGTGAAAGTATGACATGAGTGACAACTTTCAACTGTTTTTAAATACTGTGCATTATATCGTAATTTTCCTCTGATTTTAATTATTTATACCTCAAAGTTATTCATTTATGCTAATATTAATTTTGTAAGTTAAGTAGAAAATATCTGAACTCATTACTTCTATTATAGTGTTGGAGATTAATGTATTTTGCCTTTTTATTGCTAAAATACAGTAATCATACAATTTAACATTGGAGAAAATTTAGTTATTTTCATTATTCCTTTTCCTCTTTTCTCCCTTCTTCCTTTCCTTTCTTCCTCCCTTCCTCTCCCATCTTTCTTTCTTTCTTTCTTTCTTTCTTTCTTTCTTTCTTTCTTTCTTTCTTTCCTTCCTTCCTCCCTCCCTCCCTCCCTGTCTGCCTCCCTCCCTCCCTCCTTCCCTCTATTTCTTCCTTCCTTCCCCTTTTAACAACCTCCTTAGAGATCCCAGTCTAACAGTAAAAATGAGCTATAGATCATCTTTCATTGTTTCTGTTTTTAACTGATTTGATATAAGGTTATGGAGTGACATTTTCAGATTGAGAATGTTTAATTCACTTCTTCATTTTCTGAGAAACTTTAATTCTGAATTGGTTTTGAGGGGAAATTCTCAAAGAATCAAAATTTGCCTTAATATTTAATTATTAGTAAACATTGACTTGAAATACTTATCCCCTTCTAAAATAATGCAATGTATAGGTAAAATTGCATTTGGCTCTACAATTACCAGACTTGTATGAACACAATTTCTACCATTTATTCAGCAGTTAAACACTAATGTGAGAGTTGCTTCTAATGATTCTGCAGATTCCCTCATAGTGTCAGATAAATGAATCTGAAGACAAGGTAGTTACATGCAAGGAATTTGTTTAACCAACTTCAGACATCAATGACAGAGAAGCTAAAACAATCTAAAATGTGAACATGATTGAGAAAAACAAAAGTTGACGTTCTTGATGTGGAGGAAGTTGTAATCATGCGGTGAAGGACCCAGGCCATATTTATAGTGAGATCAGCTACTCATAGCTCCAGTCAGCAAGGAATATGCACCTCGGTCATATAGCTGAAGTAAACTGCATTTTAGTTGCTCCTTTAATGATCAGGATATCATGTCTTTTCTGATCCCCATCATAAGGCTGATCCAAACTGGAACATTAATTTCAGATTCTTAGGTCCTGAACAGAAATCCCATCAAGCTGTGCATGGAGAGCTGGTGCCCAGAGCTCTGGACTAATAACTGGAGTTTAAGCTGCAGAATGTGCTACAATTGTTTAGAGAGCAATAGCAAACCAGTAGGTGTGATGAACTACAGCAATTGATTTTTTGACATCAAATCAATCTTTCATTCCCAGAATAAACCTGACTAGTCATGACTGATTACCTTCTTTATATGCTGTTGTGTTTGATTGGTTAGAATTCTGTTAAGACTTTTTCAGCCTCATTTATAAGGAATATCAGGTAATAATTGTCCTTCTGCCTATACTTGTGTTGAATCCAAATATATATATATATTTTATGAGGATATATATATATATCCTCATAAAATAAGTCAATTTTTTACGTTTTCTAAAAGATATTTTTGTAGATCTCAGGTTATTTCCTTGAATGTTAATGAAATTCACCATGAAGTATATGCTTCTGACATTTTCTGGTAGGCAAATATGTTTCTGGTTTAACAAATTTCTGGTTTAACAAATATGTTTTAAATAGCTATTGTAGTATCTTCTGTTTCATTTATCATGGGTCAGATTTGAAAATTGTATATCCAATATTACTTTACTTTATCCAGATATCAAAATTTTAAGGTTATTATTTACTCTTCTCATTGGTGTAACAAAATACCTATTAGAAACAATACAATAGCCGGCACCCGCACCTTTCCCCACCC
>NC_034598.1:12824748-12853077 GCF_900095145.1 Mus pahari
AGTGGGTGGGTAGGGGAACAGAGGTGGGGGGAGGGGTATGGGAAACTTTCGGGATAGCATTTGAAATGTAAATAAAGAAAATAATAATAATAAAAAGAAACAATACAATAAAAGGAAACATTGCTGTGACAAAATGCCTGTTATAAAAAAATTCAAGTTAAAAAGATTTATTTTGGCTCATGGTTTCAGAGACCATCAGCCCAACACAGAGGTGACAGCATGGCTGCAGGAAACACAATATGTGTCTTCAGAGTGTGAAGTGGCTGGCCACATTGCAACAGTGACAGAAAGAGGTCTTATTTCTAATGTTCTAACTTACATATTTCTGAATGACTTATTTACTCCAGATATTCCTCACCTTCTAAAGAGTACTTTGTCTTCCAAAATAGCCCATAATATAGACAACAAGGTTCAAAACATGGCAACATCAGTATGTTAACGCCATTTCCTATCTGAACCATAATACTTAGAATAATCTTACTGAGATAATGTTCTATAACTTGAATGTTGTTAAATATTAAAAAGTGCAATAACTTTTGTGTATCATAAAAAACGTTTACCCATTCTGATTTTTCTCATTGTATATCCTTTTTATAGTATTTAGTCAAGTAAAGGGAGAAAACATACCAGAATAATATCAGTTTTGTTGTAAAATATAATCATGATGTGATCTATAAAGTTTACTAGAATGTACTTCTCAGATATTACATCCTTATCTTTAACCACAAACTGATGTACACGTACTTATCTTTTGTTTAGTTTTGTTACATAAGCCCAGAAAATAGCACTCTGGTTCTATAGATATTGTAATATGATGGTATGAAAGACTGTTGGAAAAATTTATTCAAGTTTTAAAAATTTGTCAAATGTTGTGGCTTCATAGCATCCTTCTAGAGTACTATTGAGGAAGAACTTGTTCACTGAAGAGTCTCTGCATACTTCCCCTTTCAGAAGATTCTTTGGACATTAATGGAACTCTCAGTATAAACCAAATTTTTCACTGAGTTGTTTCCCTAATGTTTAGCCTACACTCTCAGCACTGATGAATCAACACACATTTGGCCAGAGCTTTTATGTTGTTTTTAACTTGCTTTGCTTTCAGTCAGTACAAGATGAATGGTTTAGTTAACAAGGGAACATACATATTCTATCCTTACATTTCTTCATCCACTTAGAACATGACAACATAAAAATTTGGAAGCATGTGCCTTGTATACACACAGCTATGCCAACCACCTGATATCTTCTTAAAGGGACTTTTGCCCGGAACATTTCAAGGCTTTCCAAATATTAAAACCATGTGTAAATACCTTTGGGCTACTGAAAATAAAATTGCCTTATGTCATCCTAAGGAATAGTTGCCAAGAAATTTTCCTTAATATATTTCAAGTCTACTGCTTTGTAATCAAAGCAGGGTTCTTACCTTGTAAAGATTATAGAACTAACTGCCTTTGTTTCGTAAAATCCTGCAACAGTCTTGGGGTATGAAACAGATTTGCTTCAGCAGAGTTCAAGAGCTGGCCAGGAAACATAAATTGCCAAGAGGTTGTAAAAGGGATATTGGAGCTGGGCCAGCTTTTACCCTCTGAATTAAAGGAGGAATTTAAAAACCAGGGCACTACTTTAGTTTTTAACCAGTAGCTAACATAGGGATTTCAGATAGGGAGAAATATATTTTGATTAATTTTGCCCTTTTCAGAGGAAGTTGGCAGCTTTGTCCTTCAGCAGCTGGAGTTTATGTAAGGCCTTATGGAGCAAGTCAGCCAACAGGGAGTTACAATAATCTAATCTTCATGGCCTGGATACAGCCTTGCGTGAGCAGCTTGCATAAGTAAAGCACTTTTCAGTTTCCCACTAGGGGGCTGAGAACACAAAGGTAATGCTGGGGCTTCCCCTGTGTGACCAGAATTCTGAACTAACATTAGGATCCTTATCTCCACCTATGCGTCTGAATTCTCAAATATTATGTGTAGGGAGGAAAACAGCTGCTAAGATGAATAATAGCTCTCTATCTAATTAAACAATATACATTCATGACCTGCTAAATTTAGGAGAACTAAGGTTAGTAATTTTCCAATAAATTTCATTCATCATGATTGCCCCTATTCATAATAAAATGTAGATAACCAGGCTCATAGTGAGTGAAACATTCAGGATTTTTGTCTGGTTTTAATTTTTTATGCATCAGCCTCACTTAGAAGCTTTTCTTGTCTAAGAACAATGCACATATTTGTTATATTTCATACTGGCTTCCTCAGAAAATATGTAGAAATATAAGTTCTTTCTCAGATGTATCCTTAAGACTGTAACAAGCATAAACAAACAAATAAAACCCCAAATCAAAAAAAAATTAACAAAAGAATTAAAAAGTAAAGTGATCTTCAATTTGAATTCAAGAGACTACTTTGTTTTCTAGTTCCATTTTTACTTGAGTCTTCAGTTTTGTTTTGTTATGTTTTTCAGTTATCTTTGATTCTTTAAAATGCACTTATGGTTTGAATATGCCCACAGGAAGTGGCACTGTTGGGAGATATGTCCTTGTTGGAGGGAGTGCATCACTGTGGTGGTGGGCTTTGAAAAACTCCTCCTAGTTGCTTGCAAGACATTCTTTTCCTTTTTTGCCTATGAAATAAGAAGTAGAACTTTCAGGTCCTCCAGCACCATGGGTATCTCGATGCTGTCATACTTCTACCCAAGATAATAATGGATTGAGCCTCAGAACCTGTAAGCCAGCCCCAATTAAATGTTGTCCTTTATAAGAATTGCCTTGTTCATGGTGTATCTTCACAGTAATGGAAACCCTAACTAAGATGGCAATTAATTAACAAATGATTGCATATATATATATATATATATATATATATATATATATATATATATATATATATTTGTGCTGTAAAAAGAAACTTTTGAGCAAGTTATAGTGTGAATACAGGAAACCAGAGAATATCTTGATTTGCTCTTCTGTCAGGACATCTCCAACCACAATTCTCTAGGAAAGACACAAACTAGGAGCAACACAGTTTATTAAGAATGGGGTGGTGCCTATAAACTACCATGCAGAGAGAATTTGGCAGTGGGATAGACAGAAAGGAAGGTTGATTTTGTTAAGATAAATTGCTTTGTCCTCTTCATTCTCTGGCTGCCTGTAAGCACAAACTTAATAGTGAACTGAAGACAACTACCAACCAAAACACAGCCCCTGTGTAAGAAAATTATATACTAGCAGACACGGAAGCTTGGTAGTGTCTTTGGCAATTTTACCCCTTTCCAACATTAATTGGACACCACTTTCCCTCCAGGAACCATACAACCCCTCTTCAACTCTGCTGCCCTCAACCACACTCCAGGCTATCTAGTCAAGTATTTTCATGGAATTGTCCTCTAATTTGCACTGTCTACCCCAGATTTATCCTGTTCATGTGATATTCACATGCCAAATTCTCCACTGATAATTGCCTCCTATCTTTGCTTTCAGCCTTCACATCGAATCGCGATCATTCCAATGACTGCGCCAATCACTTCCCACTTCTTTAAATATTCCTAAACTGATGCTGTGACTTTCTCATTTGAGACAACTTTATGATTTACTCTACCCTTAAGATAAGCGTTCCAGAGTCTGTAAAAGTATCCACAGGCTCATTTGATCTGACCTCCTCCACTCTTACCTCCTTCTCATTATTCCCCATGTCCCCACACTGCTCTAGGCAAACTAATACTTTTCTTCACTTCCCCTCTCATGACCTGTCCTCTTTTACTTCCTAGATTTTTAAAAAAGCATTTTACTAGTTAATATTTCTCATCAGTCTATCCCCCACTAAGAGAGTTTCTGTATTCTGTGTGCTCAGCTCTCAGGCATTCCAAAAGTCTACCTTTCTGGTTCTGATTGGGAAGCCATCCTTTAGCACCCATTGTTTACCATATGAGTGTTTAATAGACTTCTTTGCAATTGATTACTCAGTAGAAGAGATCATTTTTCTACAGTTAAGTTTTCACATTTCACATATCAAGCCTCTGAGCCTTCACATCAAAAGCACTTAAGAAATATAGATGAATATATCTCAAATTTGAATTTTAAAAATGGACAGTTGTAAGTGGCAAGACGGTGCAATGGGTAAGAGGATGTGTTCTGTAAGATTGAGGGCATGAGCTTAAAGAAATAGCTACTAGGTCAAAAAAAAAAAAAAAAAAAAAGGTAAGGCTAAGTATAACTATAACCGCAGTATTTTTGGAAGGGAAAGACAGATGGACCCTAAGAACTTTGACTATCAAGTCAAGCCAAAGTGAACATCTCTTTCAGTGAGCAACTTTGTCTCAAAAAGAGTGCTAGAGAAATTTAATATTCTTACCTATGTATGAACAATCACAGGCATACAGATACACACACTAATTTGCATGCAACAGACAGACAGACAGACACACACTCCTATTGTATCAATTATTTAGTCATAGTCTAAGATAAATATATGGTGTATGTATGTCTAGTTTCAGGAGTAAGTTGCTTGAGTTTAGATAGAAGTTTCTGCAGTTGATGAGAAATGTTAGTGCTTTAGCCATGTTTTACCATTTCCATTGTGTTGCCCAGGGTTTATGAAGTAGCAAGTAGCTTGTAATCCCTATGCTTGTACCTATACTGAGATTGGTATGCATAGCACTTGTATCTTCTTTATCCATATTTTTTCCATTTCCATTTCCCCTGCTCAGCATGGCAGACCTGCTACAACTATACATTTACACTTGGTAATGGGATACCTACCTATCCTGAGAAGATTTTCCTTTGCGCATGTAATATACTTTGATCATGCTCATTCTCCTATCATAGAGAGTTTCCTGAGCCCTCCCTGCATTACTTACTACTCAGTTTTTCTACTCAGAAAGTAGATAAAACCCATTTGAACCTTCAAAATGTTTCTTCCTTCTGTCTTCTATGACCCTCTTCCTAAATTTAAGAAGCAAGTATTTCTCATTATGATTACTGCATTCCAAATTAAAATTTCACATTTTTCTGGAAGTGATTTTTCTAAAGTGGGTTGATGGTATAATAATTCTTTAAAAACTTTTGAAATCTGCTCTTTGCCGCAGGAGGCTAATCCAGCACCTTCCTGGGATCAGTAACGAGCTGGCCTCAGCCCAACTCTTTAGCCTTAAGTGAAGCCAACATTTTCTCACTGTCCACGGTTCATAAATATGCATACAATTACTTCTCTTTGAAGTCTCAATACAAAGTTAACCTTCTGTATTATATATCTGCAAATTCCCAGAGTGGAATTTAGTGCTTTTGTGGTAGCACCTTGTTTAAATTTTATTTATGATATTCATTCTTGTTTAATATGCTTGTTAGTTATTTGTGTGTATTCTTCCTGCCAGGCAGAGTATAATTTCCTTATCCCCTGGTCTGTGAAAATTTTGTCTGACTTCTCAATTCTAATACAAAGTCTGTCTTTGTTCCTGACAATTGGCTCAAGTTAACAGAGTAAAATATTCTAAATTTTCATTTATCATTTTATTCTGTGTCATTCCTTACTTTTGAAAGAATTGTGATGGCAAAAAATGTTCTCTAAGGAAAAAATTAAACAACATTACTATTGTAGTTTATACTTCAAGTTCTAAAAGACTCAATGTTGAAACCACAGCAATGATGAGATAGTAACCAAGGTTTCATAATCATATAATGGCACTGACTGGCTAATCAACATGTGCCTGAGGAACCATGAGAACCAGGAGGATGCAAGTGAGAAAGCACCAGGAAATAGGCGCACTAACTGAAATTCTAATCATTGCCACTGTAAGCAAACTGACACCATCTTAGTTGTGTGGAAATCAAGAATAAGGATGTAACTAGTGTATTTTTATTCTTTTTTTTTTCTGGTTGTAAATCAGAATAGTGCCTCTGAGTGTGTACTGTACATACCCATTCATATGGCTGTGTGATCATGAACATTCAGATGTACTCACAGGTGTGTACTCACATCAGAAATTAGTCTCTGGTGTTTTCTATTGCTCTCCATCCTCCTTTTTTAAGTGAATCTCTTAATGTGCTCAAATTTCATGGATTCACTGCCTAGCCACTGAACCCTAGGATTTTCCTCTCTGCACTCCCATTCCCAGTGCTAGGATTACAAACATATGCCACCATGTCTGAATGTTATTTGGGCTCTGGGGATCCAAATCAAGGTCCTCATGCTTGCAGAGGAAGCACAGTTTGCCTGAGTCCTCATCCTCGCCCTAATCCATTGTAATTTATGATAGTCAGATTAAAGTTACAGAAGCCTACATGAAACCTATTTAGCTTTGGAAAAAAAAACAGAAAAAAATAATTGGGGCTATTACCAAAATGCATAACCCTGGGTTGGTTTTCCCCAGATGTGAAGTTAGATCACTACATGGTTCCGTGACAAGTTCTTCCACTCAAATAGTGCCATAGGATAAGGAGAGTTGTCTAACTTTGGTGGACATATGATTAAAGAGACCATTTCAAAAGGACAATAATAAAGCTTATGCTTAAAAATATCTCACAAATAAATAAAAATAAATATCACAATTCTCTTTAGTATTACAGAGAAAAATTTTATGCTTAACACAATTTTAAGGAGACCAATGTGACTAAATTCTAGTTAGTTTTAAAATGGATATCTTTTTCCAAATCTCTCTTCCCTTTTAGAAGTATTAACAATATTCTATTATTCATTGGTCTCACTTGTGTGAATGTCAATATCTTCCATGTAAAGAAAGAAATATTAGGAAGGTAATCTTATCATTTTACACATTTTTCCTTCACTTTTCTCTAGAACTGCGAACCACGGTGGCACATTACTGTTATCACAGCACTCTGGAAGCTAAAGCAGGGATATTGCTGTGACTTCAAGGTCCAGCCAAGTTTTACAGTGAGCTTGGGGATGGCCAGAGCTACAGAGCATGACTTAGTCTCAAAACAAACAATCAAACAAACTCACCCAATGAAATGAACAAAAGTTAATACTATCGAAGCCTGAAAATTATTCTTTTCTAGAGCAAAGGAATAATCTAAATACATGTTTGATTCTGGGAAAATAGACAGCTCTTCTTTCATCTGTGAATCCTACTTCTACCCCTATTGGTTTCAGCCCATGGAACTACCTGACTGGTGTAGGCACTGTCCCATTTTTGTTTCTGCATTGGATATTTAGAAGAAAATAAAAGGATTTGTCTTTTAGTATATATGGCAAGATGTGTAAGTATGTATGTAAGAAATTCCTTGTAAGTTCAGGTATGTTCAAAGTTTTTCATTTCAGGTTTAAAAAATCTTGCTCACTTTATCTTAAAACTTTTCTGACTAGTGGTTGGAATTATGAGCATCTGTGACTCCTCAAATAAGGTGCATGCACTGGATAACTATTTGAAATAAACCTAAACATCCATTTGTGAAAAAAATCTAGGAAGTTAATTGTTTGAGATTGAGTTGACTTTTCTCATTTACCAAAGTCAAAACTGTTGTTCACTGATGACCAGTTCACGTTTCATTTTGCCCAAGTTTGATTGCCAGTAATGAGCCTTTGATGCTGACTTTGAGCTACAGAGCAAAGGAATAAAGCCAGCAAACAAAATAAGACTCTTAGTTCCAGCAAAGGCTTGTCTCCATGTCAGCACAGCTTCTGCTTCAGATTTATGCTGACAAATGTCCTTAGGTAGCTATGTAGAATGTTTCCTAGACAAGGACCATCATCTAAGAACTTGCTAGAAAAGCAAATGTTCTATCCTAGTCTAAGAGGTTCTGACTCAGATCCTGAGTGAGTTTATGAATATGGATTTAGGGAATGTAAAAGTAATTTTTATTCACCTAATGTAATTTTCATCTCAGAGGATTACTTCCTCTGTCTGCTAATCTAGGTCTATACTGGAAGCTTCTAATCTCTGACAATATTATCTAGGACTAGTATGTTTTCAACCTCTGAGACTTAGTAATGAATAATCTCACACCTTCCTAGTTATTTTTGAGCTCTGGCTGGCTGGTTCAACTTGAATGAGCTCAACCTCCTCTCCATGCTGACTTCTTCAATCTGGCTTTTCTTGTCTTCCCCTAACTTGCTCTGCTTGGCATCACACTAATTTTGGAAACATGTTTTAATCTTCTGGCTCTTTGTCATTCTCTGACTTCTTCTGTCTTCAACTGTGTCTAGCTTTTGCTCTCTCTACAACCTGTCTGTATAATTGTCCCAGTAAAAATGCCTACTCTTTCTTCTGTACTATCCTTCAAATAGCTTTGCCTTTTTCTCTCTTCTCGTGAAAATTATGCATAGCCCATTTTGTCAAATCTTTCTCAGATTCATTACTTTGTTACTCAATTAGACATCACTTTCAAACATGGGTGCTTCCTTCTACAAACTAAATTTAATTTCATTATTTGGGGCTAAAGGTGTGTGCTAAATGTGTGTCTGTTTTCCAGCTGGGATAGTCATATTGCTGGATTAAATCACTTTATAGGAGAAAATATCATTTTTGCCATTATAATATTAAATTTACTCTTACCTTTAGTTTACAGGAGGCACTATCTGGATTCCATTATTTTCTAAAATATAAATGGGAATCCTTTCATGTTGTTAAAATTCAATGCAAATTACCCACACTGTATTTGAGACCATATATATGAGACATGAGAACATAGGGAGACTGGAAGGAAAAAGGAGACCAAGAAGAGGGGGGTAATGGGAGGGGCAAAAGCATAAGTTATGAGGTTAAAAATTTTGATATACAGGAAAGAATCTTTCTATATGAACCTAGCATAATATGTAATGACATACAGCAACAAAATTATCAAAAAGTTTAAATAGTATAATCTCAAAATGACTAGATCATTACCCTTAATGTAAACAATGATTGTGATTTAGAAATAAAGCTCAGGCTAGCTTTGCTTTTTCTTTCTTTATATTTTTTCTATAGGTAAAAATACTTTAGAATGAAATATGTTGCTTTTTTTGTTGCTTTTTAAAAGAACAAATGACAATCATTTTTAAACTAATATGCAAGTATATACCATCTTAAATGGTATGCATTTTTAAATTTATTTTATGTAACTTGAATTAACAAGTAAGGTGGAGAGTAGGCTATAAGCATCTAGCATAATCGAGGTGATATAATGCATACATTATTCTGATCCATCTCAGAGTTGTCTTGAGGTAGAGCTGATCAGTGCTCCCCATCAATAGGTTACAAACAAGAGCAGCGTTTGACACTAATGATACCCTCAGGACTACAAGAACGTTACCTCACTGTTGGGCAGCTCCCTTGAGATACCAGTGAAATTAGTGAATCGTTGTGACTATTAATGAAGAGAAGCCTGCTCTATAACTCATATTTCCAAAATGAGGTGGCTCTACTTCACAAGAAGTAACAGTATAGAAACCTGTCTACTCCCTTCCAAGTACTCTTGACTAATACCCTTATATAAGAAATGGATGAAGCAAGTATTTAATAATTAATGTTTTGATGTGTGTGTTTGGTTCTGCCTTGCTCCCAAGGTTTCCTAAGATTATGCTGTTAGAGAGAAAGCATCTCATACATTGTTATGCAAAATGTGTCTTCACATCACTACCATCTTCAAAGCACCCTAAAAATGCTAGACTCAGTTCAGCCTGCACATGCCTGTACACAGTAGTCCTTACTTAATGAATGGCACTAATTCAGGAAGTGAGCCAACTGAGATTATATCAGGAGTATGCATTTGTAACAAATCTAATCTCAACCAGTCACATGTTTGGGTCAGGCAAACACCAATGTGTGCCTCATCATCTGCCTGTCTGTCATCACTTCTACTCTCTGCATCTTATGTATATTGTATGTTCAGAAATGCTCTGTCCATGCAGCAGACTGTAGTTCTTTTAGGCTGCTCTTGTACTGATGCCTACTTGATTTTATAATCATGAATAAAAACCAACTACGATTTTTAAATTTGTTGCAATTTTTTCTCTAAGAGAAATCCGAATTTTAATAAATCCAGCCAACTTTATGAACCATAATCTACTTTTCAACAAAATCTTTAAGTAGCTCATACGTTCGTAACAATTCTGAAGCACTTACGATTTTTATCCAAGCATTCACTGGGGTGTTTTTAAATAAATATAGACACTCATGCTGATTTTTCAAACTCTAAAGGGCAGAGTCCTTAAGAAGATTGGAAAATACTAGAAGCCCGAGTCTCAGTGGAGAAGAGCACTTCTGAAACTGCAGAGTATATTCCATACCCTAGGGATCCTGCTGGTGTGGCTGTGATTTCATAGGACATGGATCAGGCCTGAAATTCTACATTTCAGGAAAGCAACACTAAGAAGCAAGATTGAAACACCAGGTCTGGTGGAGATGAGCACTGAAGAACTGTACAGATGTTTCTGGTGGCCCTCCTTTGAATGCTTGGGTATCATATCCTCAACTCTAGTTTGGTGGCAGCATGTTGGTAACCCTGTTTTGAGCTAAGCTCAACTTCATGTTCTCCAACTTATTTTCATGAAAAATGAAACAGCTATTTTGATCTCCACATGTTTTATTTCTAGTTTTTAAAGTGTGTGTGTGTGTGTGTGTGTGTGTGTGTGTGTGTGTGTTTTGCTTAAAGATCAAGAAAGATGAATTCGATCTGAGAAAACTTTCTTATTCTCTTATCACCAGAAGTGGATCTACATTTGGACATTTTGTCTTCAAGGATTGAAGCAGCTTTCTTGCAGAAATCAATTCTTATGTAAGTTAGTCTTATTGGATAGGCCTTAGCTCACCTTCAGTGTCCATACAGTCTTCTGTGTTTGAATCAGAGGAGAGAAATAAATGCCTCATATTTTCCCATGATTCCTTAAAAGACTGAAGATTATAAATACAGACTTCTGGGAACACTAGACAGAGTAGACATATGCTACTGGTGGGTCATGTTCATACAGAATCCCTGCTAGTCCCTGCTAATGGCCCAGGTTAAAAGTACCCTAAAAGCTAGAGAACTGAAGGGGGCTGCAACCCTGTAGGTGGAACAACAATATGAACTAACCAGTACCCCTGGAACTTGTGTCTCTAGCTGCATATGTAGCAGAAGATGGCCTAATTGGCCATCACTGGGAAGAGAGGCCCCTTGGTCTTGCAAACTCTATATGACCCAGCACAAGGGAAGGCCTGGGCCAAGTAGTGGGAGTGGGTGGGTAGGGGAGCAGGGGCGAGGTGGGGTATAGGGAACTTTCGGGATAGCATTTGAAATGTAAATAAAGAAAATAATAATAAAAAATGCTATAGAAAAAATAAATAAATATAAATGCTGAAAAAAATAAAAAGTATCCTAAAGTGGAGGCCAGAGCAGAAGAGTTAAGTGAACATTTTATATCTACTAGTCTCCTGAGTACTGGCATGATCTCTACCTGCACAGTCAGATATTTTGGAGAAAATAGATGTTTTTAAAAGGATAGTGTTTTCCAGGCATTTGAATTTGTAGGTGGGAGTTCTGTAGCTCTAAATTTTAGAAAATATGATGAAAGCAGAAACCTCATGTAGATCACATACAAAGTGAGTATTAGTCCTGGGGATTTTCAGTAGTACACTCATTCCAATGTTTCAAAGGGCTCTTTATTTTGCCAGACTTTGTCAGAGATATTCTACAGTAACATTTTATAGCATGAATTATTTTTTTCAGACAGTTATATATCGTGAGAGTTAGGTGGCATGAAGAAGGGAAACTGAGACACAATCAACAAAGTATGCTAGGCTGAAACAAATCCAAATGGAAACAAAATGCAAAATTCAAAATTTCTAGTCATGAAGGCTGAGGGCCACAGGCTGAGGGCCACAGGCCAAGTAGAGTAAATAAGACAGAGAGTTCTGTGCTAATGAAGCAGAGTGAGGAGTGCCAAGAATTGAAAATGTTCTGGAACTTGACCTAAAGAATAGACATGGCTCTCTGACTCAGACTGAGTTTCATGTTATTGATTGGATCTTGAACCAGAGATTTTTACTTTCCATTTAATAAAAACTAAAGTGTCATATCATTTGTGTTAAAATTAATGTTACTATACTTTTTAAATAAATAACTCTGTATGAAGTCCCTAAAAGCATGTTGGAAAAAATATTTATTGAACAAACTCTAAATGTTTAACATTTTTCAGTTGCACGGAATCCATTATTCCTCCCCACTTATAACTAATTTTCTAGTGGGCAAATAACCCCCCCCCTTTTTTTTGTTTTCAGATACAGGGTTTCTCTTTGTTCCCCTGGTTGTCCTGGAACTAACTCTGTAGACCAGGCTGGCCTTGAGCTCTGCCTGCCTCTGCCTCCCAAGTGCTAGGATCAAGGGCATGTGTGCGCCACCACTGCCCAGCAAATAATACCTTCTTAATGTTTATCATATTCCTATCACTGCAATTCCCCTGGAAGGCATCCACCCTGAGGGATTCATGAGGCAATCTCCAGTGATTGATGCAAGTTAGTGAAAGAACAGCTTGCAGTCATCCTTACCTCAAACTCTAAAGGGCAGAGTGTGTGTGTGTGTGTGTGTGTGTGTGTGTGTGCTTGTGTGTGTGTGTCTGTGGTGTTTGTCTGTGTCTGTGTCTGTGTCTCTGTGTATGCAGAAGTCAGATGCTAACCTTGGGTTTTCTTGAAGCACCACCCACTTTGACTTTTGAGACAGGGTCTTCTACCTGCCAGGAGCTCAGGTCATGGATTCAGGAGATCTGTCCCAGAACTGCCACCCAGTACTGGAAATTACAAGCATACATCACCATGCCCTTTTTTTTTTTTTTTTTTTGGTGGGTTGTGGGGAAATAAACTCAGTTCCTCATGGTTCCCTAACAAGCACCTAATTAACTAAGCAATCTTCCCAACATTTATTCTCACTTGGTATGCATTTTCTAGGTTATCTCCAAGCTGGATTCTCCTTCTCCATTTCTGATCAATTCTAGGTTACTATCCGATCTTTTAAAATATTCATCTTAAATCCCTTTTTATGTTAATTTTCTTATTTATATTGTTTATCAACAAAATCTTGAAAAGACAGAGACCTCCATTTATCAAACATCATAAAGATTCATTTTGCAATAAAAATGCTACCATTAATTTCTATAGAAATGCATATTGAGACATTCTGAATCATTAAATAGATCACATATATTTGCCATATATTGTCATATTTAATGTTCAATACTGCAAGATCAAAGTTAAAAAAATATTTAACTACAATTTATATAAGCTGATTTTAAATAATGAATATATTTAACTGTGAAATGTTTTGTAAAATTTAGTTTTTATAGAGATTGTACTTCTTCAATATTTTTTTAATTTTCCCCTGGATTTCTTGTTATATCCACTTGTTCAATGTATTGCATCATCTTAGAAATTACCAGTAAAATTTTTAGTAACAGAACAGTACATATGTATTACTAGAGAATTTAAAATAAATGATGGCTACATTTTTAACAATTTGCTTTGCTTGGAACAACCAAAGCACACCAAGTGCTCTAAGGAAAAATACAGATTGCATATAAGAAGTATCATTGTCTCCACTGGAAGAAGATATCATAAAAGTACAGATTGCATATAGGAAGTATCATTGTCTCTGTTGGAAGAAGAACTTGGCTTGATTAAATTTGGTTTCTTTTTGAATGTATTTAAAATGTATTTGTATTCCTTGAAATAGTCTTTGATAAAACTCTGCAAGCTTTGAGGCACAAGGAGCCATCTTTAAGGACCCTGGGTCTTGAATTTTCATCAAGGAAGAGTGATCCTTGGGTCCCATTTTGTGAGGTGGAATCTAACTACAGTGGTTGTAGAACCACCTCTGTCAAAAGATGAAAAAATGTGTCCTTCTTTGAATAAAGCTAGCTAGGTTTCATAGGTGATCCCTACCCTAAGAACCCAGTGGTGTAAAGTTGAACATTTGTGGCAGATGGTTTTGACAAGCTCTCTGACTTTAACACCATTTTTTGTTTATCTTGAAAACTAATACAATATATATTGTAGCCACTTTGCTACATTAAAAAGCAAAAATATTTGTTTTGTCTTTGTGAAATTTTTGCAGGTTGCTTGAAATGTACATTGCATTCTATCATAAGGTTTATTAAATAATAAATTTATTTTCTTTCTTTTTTATCTTTGTGAAAGGTTTTCTGAGTTGGAAAGAGATTATTGTCTTCAATTTTATTCTTCTCACAGTATATAAACTATAAATATATTTTAGGGATATAAAGAATTATGTTGCCTGTATTGAGATTAGTAAGAGCAAAAATAAGCACTGTGGGTTTTTAAAATCATTGAATTTGTCCATTTGTTGAAATAGTTTCTTTAACAAATTCTAATTTAATATAGTCTGTTTAAATTTAAAATTTCAATGTAATTTTGATGCGTGCCCATTATTTCCATGCTCTCTGGGAAGATCTAAGATTTGATATTTCAGAGGGCTTAACTACCCACAATCTAGTGTCTTCCTTCTGCTGTTCTGAACATTGGATTGGTTGAAATAGGTGACAGATTATTTAATAAATTCAAAAACTACTGTGAGTCCAGCCTAATGTCTTTTGATGTTCATCTACCTATTGTCTAACTTGTTTATAGCCTGAAATAAATTCTCACATAATTTGTTCTGCGAATGTACTGGAAATGTAGTAAAACTCTAATAGATGCAGAGTCATGTGAGGCGTCCAAGTTTGAGTCCCAGCATTCCTCTGGACATCCCTCTCAGCCTTCTATCTCTAAGGTTCCAATAGTAAAAAAGTCACGGGTCATTTGATTGTAATAGCTTTTGTGTTTTCTATTGTCCCAAGTGCACTTTGCATAACCCAAACATAAGTAATTATTTTTCTTCTTACTTTTAACGATATGGAGAACAATGACCAAAACCTGTCAGCAGTTGCAATAAATTGCAAAATAGGAAAAAAAATTCAATAATAGATGTACTAATTATCTAAGGTTTTGTATTTATTTTTATTTTGTAAAACTTACTTTCCTTAAGGTGAAAATTAATAAATCAGAGCTCTTTGAGTTGATACTGTTGCTATGTGTAAATGTCAACATAGCCTAAATGAATTGAGGACAATTTTTATAAATCAATGTACAGGGTCAAAAGTAGTAATTTAATAAGGAAAATTACATGCAAATTCATATACATATGCAAATGACCCAAATGAAACAAAATGATAACCATTCTCTATACAATCATTATCTAATGTGCCATCCTTATTATAACCAGCAATGCAAAGTGAAAGGATATTAAAATTAAATAGGAAATTAAGAAAAATGAAAGGAAGCAAAATATTTCAATTCAGCTAGCAGTGAATTCTCCCATTCTATTCTTTTGGGTTAATTTCAAATTTCAGTGGCCCCTGTGCCCTTTATGGACAGATAATGTTTGCCTTCCTCATGTAAAATTTCACGACAACAAAAATGTCTACAAACAGCTGCCTGGTATTGGACCACAGCTGACCAATATTAGGAAAGAGCTGTTACTCCTAATCAGAACAGACACTGGTATCTTTCTCATGCAAATGATTATTCCAACAGCACTTTGAGCCATAATTTAGGCAAGGATTGGTTCTGATTGTATGAGGTTGCTAGGAAACATCCTTCTCTGAATATGGATGAAAAGATACTTCTTCACAGTGCAAATTTTTGAGATGATGGGTATTAAATTTAGGATGATGTGTGAATTAAACATTTTCATAAAATTGAAGATAAAAGGTTTTGGTTCCTCGGAAGATGTAGGTATATAAAGAATTGAGGGCTTAACTTTTAATCTAACATTTCTGCATTTTTCAGTGTTGAAGCACTGAAATGTTCTCTGTATTGCACTGCTTTGCTGGGCATCCTCAAATGTGAAAGGATATTAATTAGCATGTTGTTAGAGTGTTCTGGATTTTAATAGCCTAACTGGAAGGGTGCCCGCATGTCCCTGGAAAATTACAAGCAGCAATTCGCAAGCTATAACTGATAACCAGATGGATAAGTATGGAGTTAATGTTATTTCTTCTGGGACCAGAATGTCAAAATGAATATCTAATTAAGCTACTGAGCAACTTTTAGGAATACAAAGCCAAAGTAAATCAAGGAGCAGTTTTAAGAACAGAAAAAAAAAAAAAAATACAACCATTTTATCAGTAAAATTAAGACATGAGCTGGGGTTCCCATTTTAGGCTACATTCTGCCTCCCCTGAGTGGGGATGAGGGTGGGCATTCAGCAAGCTTGGCACTCCAAATAAGGCAAGGACAAAGTGTAGACTGGTGCACCCCTATGTTTTGTCTTCTCCAGCTGCATTTGCACACCCCATAGGTGAGGCAGAACATAGACCCACAGCTGGGAGTCACACAACATGAGAAACTGTATTAAAGGAATGCATCATGAGGAAGGTTATAATATATAATTGTACATACGTAATATAATATTTATAATACCAGTAATGTAGGATGTAATTTTACTGATATTTTTACCTCATATAACAACATACTGTGTAAATTTTGGATTACAGATTGTTTACAAGTATAGATAATTTTTTTCTTTGATGTTTAAACATAATCTTCTATCTTGTATTTTATCCAAGTCACTAAGCAAAAAGCCAGCTGTTGTCCAATAATCTTACAATACTTCTTTTTGTTTGCTTGTTTGATTGATTTTTCGAGTCAGGGTTTCTCTGTGTAGCCCGGGATGTCCTGGAACTCACTCTGTAGACCAGGCTGGCCTCGAACTTAGAAATCTGCCTGCCTCTGCCTCCCAAGTGCTGGGATTAAAGGCATGAGCCACCACTGCCCGGCTTACAATATTTCTTGAACTAGCTTTAGGTAATAACCTATTCATGAACTTCTGGGCTGTTGAGAGTGCCACATGTCCTTTCTCATGTGAGTATTACCCAGGATCATGCTTCTGTCCAGCAATTATATTCCTAGACCTTGGTTTCACCACCGGGAAAGGGTGAGCCCCACTGTTCTCCAATCCTGATGACATTTAACTAGCAATTTGCCAGTTAGACAAAATTACACCATGTAAAATCAGCAATAAGGGATATATTTATCTGGAAATCCCTGTAAACAGATTCTTATATAAGAGGTACATTTCATTTCTCCCCTCTTCAGGGATTTTTGTTTGTTCTTTTGGTGTAATTGGATTTTTATTTGTACATTTTATTTTAGGGTTTATCTTGGCTAGGCCCATGTAATAAATTTTATAAGATAGACAAATAGGGGAAAATATATGACTATTCTCTACAAATTTGAAAAGGTTAAGGAGCTTTTATAAGAAAATGAAAACTAAAAGAAACATTAGCAAAGCACTTGTATACTAAATTGGAATGTGAAGACTGAGCTCGTAAAATTGGTAAAGAAATAACTCAGGTTGACTAGACTAAGCGTTTTTGTGTAGATTTCTTCAGACCCCAGATTCTTGCCTTTCTTGATAAGAATTCTGTTATATTTGTCATAGGGAGGGTAAGATATATATATATATATATATATATATATATATATATATATATATATATCAGGAAATAAGAAGAAGTTAGGATTTTCTTCTGTACCTGCTGCTTCTTTAAGAAATGATTCTTATGACAACATGGAGAGCTTTCTGGAGAGCTGTGTTCTGAAATCCATCACTTATGTTTTTATTTTTCTCCTTCACATAAATTTCTTAATAAAAGTTATTTGGTAATACTTTGACACAAATAACCTTCTAAACCTCAACTGTGGTATTGTATATTTTTTAAGTAGTATACAAAGATTTTGCTCTATCATGGCAAATACTTAGGATTATGAAACCTTTAACGATTTCATGGAGAAAAGCAATGTCTTTGTAGTCACGGCATACTTTTTTGCATCCAAGACAAATTTCATTGATATATTTTGTCTATCCCTACTATGAACTATTTACTCTGACATATCACACATTGCTCCAGTAAACATTAGTACCTTTACCTCTTTAAGTCAGCTTGCCTTAAGATACAGCCTGGCAAACTGTTGTATTTCTTAGATATCAGTAGGAGTTGATGCAGCTCCTTGCTCAATCATATGCCTAGATCTTTTGTTTGGATGATTCTCATTTGTTTGCTGTGCTATAACAATATTTGGCAGTTGTACTGATAGATGCCTGGATTCCTTGGTATCTTATGGCAGAGGAAGGTAGCAGCAAGCACAGCGTGCTTATTGAAATAGTCATTTCATATAGTATTGTCCCTGAAATCACTTCCAAGGACAAAAATAATATAGTAAGCAGTAAACAGTTTAGGAAGCAAAAATGTCTCATATGTCCTATGGTACCATGACTTAGGCCCTCTTAAAAAGTACAAAGACTCAAAGGATCAGTCAGGGACGTACATAGGAACCAAGAAAAATACACTGTGAAATAGCCAGTGTTCTGTGAGAAGGTTAGGAAGGTAAGATTTTTGAGGCTATTATGATAGGTATCATATCCCTGATTTTGCTTAGTACATTTTTTTATTTGTATATGGGAAGATTACTGGGATTTTGCAACTAAGTAGGAGCATTAGAAACTGAAAACAAAAGTAAGATTTATAAATAAAATCTTCATATCTTCTCTTGTGATTTTTTACATTTTATTTTCTTCGTATGTGTGAATATTTTGTCACCATATTTGCTTGTCCAACCTATGTCTATTGCCTACTGAAGCCAACAGTCACTGGATCCCCTGCAAGTAGCTGAGAGCTACTGATAACTGTGAGTCGCTGTATGGGTGCTGGAAAATGACCTCAGATCCTCTGCAAGAACAAAATTTCTTGACCACTGAACATCTCTCCAGCCCCTTCTTCTGTGATTAAAAATAAAGACTCAGATCACAATTCAGCTGAAGTCTTATAAGATACTAAAATTGTTTAAATATGAAATGATGACCAAGAAATGAGTATGTCGCTAAGTGATAGAGTGAACTTCCAGCATTCATGAGACTTTGAATTTAGCCATTTCACAAAAAGTACGCAAACAAATAAATGAAAAGAAAATATAGAAATATTTCATATAAATTACAAACAATTCTAAAATTCAGCTTAGAACTGTGGGGAGAGTTAAAAGAGCTGGGTTTGCTGCTATTTATCTATCTATATACATATCTACCTATTAATTATGTATTTATTTGTATTCAATTATATTAACCGTTTATTGGTGTATATTAATTGTAAAAAAAAGTTGATTTCATTGTGTTTTATGAATACACATTAGATACCTTCATTGCATCCCTTTTCTCAATTAATTTATCTTCACTCCTCCTGATGCCATTTTTACATTCTGATTGGTTTTCTGGTTTATTTCATGTATAAAAATAGATGGTTCGCAGGGTACTTGTCTTTTTGAGCTTGTTTTTTTAAAAAAAATTGCATAATAGTATCTTCAGATGGTTTAGTTTCTGGAAAGGACTTGCTTGCAAAATAAAAAGAATTGACAAATGTTATTGCATCAAGGTAAAAAGCTTATTCTACAAAACAAAGAAAAACTATTAACAGAAGAGATAGTCTCCAAAGTGGAAACCACAGGAGATTGTTATACAGAATATACAAAGAACTCAAACAATTAACAATGAAAAATAATCCAATTCATAGAGGTGTAGTTGGCTGCCTATTTTCTTCCAAAGTCACATTTATAAGGCTGGGGCTTGGTTGCCATTTTGGAACTAAGATTCCAAGTGGTCACCTGCTCTTCTTTGTTAAGAAGTCTCATGTGGCTAAATTGTATATATAAGACAGGTGATTGTTGCTAAATATCTATTTTGTGTCTTTGAGCCTGAATTTTAGAGTTTGCCAGACACTGCCTGGCAACATTATCAGACTCCAATAAGAATCATTGTCTCTGAGTCACTTACTAGCTGTCTTACTGGGTAACAATTATCTAATGCTGTAGTTCATAAATGATGGAAAAATATGGCTGATGAGATCGCACATACATCAGGGAGGGGAAGTTCTGGCACCAATTTCCCCTAGACATGTTAGTGCCAAATTCCACTGAGAAATTTCATACTGCAACATTTTGTAACTTTTAAAATTTTTGCCTACATATATAGGTTTTATCTATTGATTTGGTTTCTGACAAATTTAAATTACTATGGACTTTATAAGTTCCTTATTATATTTTCTTTAAATTATTATACATTTTTGGTTATATGCTCTTTTACACTAATTACAAGTAACTTTTTCAGTTTCACAATCAAAATTCAAGTTGATCACTTTTTTAAGCAGATAATCAAAAATAGTCTCTTGGTAGGCCTCTCGAAGATACAGATTGTCCTGGCAATGATAGACTTTGTTTATATCTCTAGTTCCATAGATATATGTTATAGCCTTTAATTTTTTTGAGAAACAATATTAAATGTGATAATGAAGGATAATTCGGGAAATATTTCAGTAAGCAAAGAATACTAAAATTACATAGCAACTAAATGAGTTATTTAAAACAAGTACAAGAGAACCTCAAACGACAGTCAGTAACCACCACCAACCATGACATGCCACCTTGAGTCACATCCTGAGTGGAACGCTCCCTTGTTTATTTAGCATACCATTATTTTTCATAATAAGTTATTTACTAAAGCATACACCATGAATCCTATTTAATCTTAAATGGAATCACAAACTACTTATTGTAGTAAATGTTAATTCTTTCTCATTTATTATAAAGAATTATTTATTTTGTACTGAGACACTGTGATTTTTTTGCAAATATTTTATCTCATCATTTATTTTTATATTATTCACCTAAGTCTTTGATTATACCCATACAATTAATTTCAGTAAAAGCAAACTTATAGTTTTTAAAAATTTCTGCTTTGCATTTTATTTATTTAATAATTATTTTTACCATAGGGTAAGGAAGCTATTATACTTTTGTGAGTTATTGTTATTTTTATTTATTCAGTCAGATTATCTTTTTGAAGAATATAAATTAGTTCAACAACATAATGTGTTACTGACATTCTTGAGTTTGATTTTTTTTTCACAGACAAAATAGGACTGAAAAGAAAACCTTCTAAATATGAAAAAACTATTCAGAAATAAACAATAAAGGCTTATTACATGATGAGACTTAATCATCGTAAATATTTCAAGAAATTACTGCTATTAAAAATTGTATAATTTTAAACTTAAAATAACAGTAAGAAAATATTGATACCAATGAGAAAAAGCAACTAATACTTTTCATAAACCTGAAAAGATATTTGAAACAGAAGTAAACAGTAGAATTGTACCTTTGCTTATGTCTATTTCTGACATCATATATTTGTATATGTGATATTATATTTATACATCTGTTGGGGACCGACACTGAGCCATAAGCCAAAGTTCCCCTCCCTTCTGGAGAAAATTCTGACCTTTTGAAAGGACAGCTGACAGAACACAAAGATCAGACAATAGTAACTGCAAACTTCCTGAGATAAACCACAGAATGCTAGGTACGAAGACCCCCCCCCCCCCGTGTTGAGGCATGGGCATTTCCTCACTCTTTACTTCCTCCTTCTCTCAGCTTATATTCTGTAACCTTTCTCACAATAAACAGACCTTGACAACCATTGCAGGATCTCCTCCTTTTTTTCCTACCCGTTTCTCTTTCAGGCATGGTCCCCCTCGCCCGCCCCCCCCCCGAATAACTGGGTCCTAAGGGTTGGGACATACACCTTTAAAGGCTGCATTCTGAGTGTGTACATTCATCCAACAGTTTTTTCCCCCACCGTGATTTAAGATATATTTTGTTCCTGTGATCACAAGTTTAACATTTAACTTTACCAGTGAAACTTCATTGTGTTTATTTAAGGACTCCATTTTGCTGTTTTATTGTATTTCTCCTAAATTGCTGTTTCTTAAAGAAAAGTAAAATGAGTTTAAGTAAATATCTTATGCAATCATTAGCTAGAAACAAGATGATAGTGCTTAAGAAATGTAGCCCCCATTTATCATTAAGTTGTAAAGCAACGATAAAGTCAGTGTCAGCAATCATTAGATCCATGCTCTCCTGTGTTGTCTTTTGATTCTTTTACCTTCCTTACTCTCTGGTACTTGGTACCTCAGATTGTTTCTCAGCTTCATTTCTCCAGTGTCTTTCCCTTCTGAGTTTATCCTGTTAAAAATAATGGTAATTCTCTAGAGTCTAACTTCTTTGTATATATTGGCTATTAGCCCTCTATCAGATTTAGGATTAATAAAGATCTTTTTCCCAATCTGTGGTTTGCCTTTTGGTTTTATTGACAGTGTCCTTTGTCTTACAGAAGCTTTGCAACTTTAAGAGGTCCCATTTGTCGATTCTTGATCTTAGAGCACAAGCCATTGGTGTTCTGTTCAGGAACTTTTCCCCTGTGCCCATGTGTTCACGGTTTTCCCCACTTTCCCTTCTAATAGATTCAGTGTATCTAGTTTTATGTGGAGGTCCTTGATCGACTTGGACTTGAGCTTTGTACATGGAGAAAAGAATGGATCAATTTGCATTCTTCTACATGTTGGCTTCCAGTTGAACCAACACCATTTGTTAAAAACACTTTCTTTGTCCACTGGATGGTTTTAGCTCCTTTGTCAAAGATGAAGTGACAATAGGTATATAGGTTCATTTCTGGATCTTTAGTTCTATTCCATTGATCTACCTGCCTGTCCCTGTACCAATGCCATGCAGTTTTTATCACTATTGCTCTGTACTACACCTTAAGGGAAGGGATGATGAGTTCCCCCATAAGTTCTTTTATTGTTGAGAACAGCTGTTGCTATCCTGGGAGAACCAAATTACCCTCTTAAAAAGGGGGGAACAGAGCTAAACTGAGAATTCTCAAATAAGGAAACTTGAATGGCCAAGAAGCACCTAAAGAAATATTGAACATCCTAAGTTGTCAGGGAAATGCAAATCAAAACAACCCTGAGATTCCACCTCATACCAGTTAGAATGACTAAGATCAAAAACTCAGGTGACAGCAAATGCTCAGGAGGATATCAAGAAAGTGGAACAATCCTTCATTGCTGTTGAGATTACAAGCTGTTACAACCACTCTGGATATCAGTTTGGCAGTTCCTCAGAAAATTGGACATAGTACTACTGAGGACCCAGCTATACCACTCCTGGGCATATACCCAGAAGGTGCTCCAACATGTAATAAGGTCACATGTTCCGCTATGTTCATAGCAGCCATATTTATAATAGCCAGAAGCTGGAAACAACCCAGCTATCCCTCAACAGAGGAATGAAAACAAAATGTAGTACTTTTACACGAAATACTACCCAGCTATTAAAACAATGACTTCAAGAGATAACTTGTGGAGCAGAGACTGAAGTAAAGGCCATCCAGAGACTGCCCCACCCCAAACCTGGACACTATTGTGGATGCAAGTAAGTGTTTGCTGACAGGTGCCTGATATGGCTGTCACCTGAGAGGCTCTGCCAGAGTCTAATAAATCCAAAGGTGGATGCTTGCTCGAAGCCAACCATTAAACTGAGCATGGGTCTTGGATGGAGAAGTTGGAGAAGGACTGAAGGACATAAAGGTTTTTGCAGCCCATGGAGGGAGTAATAGTGTTAACCAGCCAGAACCCCAGAGCTCCTGGGGCCTGGACCACCAATAAAAGAATACACAAGGAGGGACTCATGGCTCTGGCCACATATGTGGCAGAGGATGACCTTGTTGGACATCAGTGGAAGAAGAGACCTTTGTGCTTGATGGTAATTTGGTGACCCAGTGTGGAGGAATTTCAGGGTGGGAAAGACTTGAGGTGGGAGAGCACCCTCATAGAGGCTGGGAGGGGGGTCCCAAAAAGGGAGACCTAGAAAGGGGAAAACATGTAAATAAAGAAAATATCCAAGGAAAAAAATGCTTGGAAGCTTTTGTCTCCTACTAACAGTACCCCTGAAGATGGACTGGCTCAACCAGCTTAAGGTTGGATGAGAACACGTCATTCAACAGTTCAAGGTCAATCAACCCTCTTGTCTTTTGTCTAATTGACCAACACTACATCAGGGGAGAAAGACTGTCCAGAGGCTATAAAATCCCCATCCCTCATGAAGAGACTGGAGTTTCCAGCTTTGCTTTGCAGAGTCTTTCCTCTGTGTTTCTGAAGCATCTGCATTGTCTGACCCACAATACATGCCTTTCTTCAACTGTTAAAAAAAAATGGTGGCTGTTGTAAATTTTTGTTCTCATGGCAACCTGTTTTCAAAGATGCAGCCTTCTCTGGACTGTGGACTGGTTGTCACAATTGTAAACCAACGAAAGAACTGCAGGAATATCTGTTTGATTCATTGTGTTATGTTGCATGATGACCATTTGCCCACCCAAGCTGATTCCGCATTTATTATTTTCATAGAAATTCCTTTTCTGGATATTCTAAGGTACATTCTTCTTCTCTCTGCCTCGACTGTTCTAGATCTAGCCTCTTTCTACATTTTAGGAGGCTAGCAATTAAACTTCCACACACACGTTTGTTGCTGAAAATGTTAATGTAGTCACAGTCACAATCAAGACCATTCCTGTAAACATGTATTTGGAATTGGTGATTGTAAGGAACTTTCTGGACTCATTTGTTTAGGTAAGAGCCTGAGTATATATTCTGTGGAAAACATAGATGACTATTACACAGTTAATTATGCACAAAGTAAACATGTTCAATTGGAAACAGCAAAATGCCACCTAATAATGGATAACTGGAGATTTATGGTATGCACGGCCAATCTGTAAGGGCTTTTACTCATGAATGTAAAATTAATGCAACATTACCTAAACGATCCAGAATGAAGGATTTAATACATTGCTTTACCCTTATTGCTACTTATTTCTTGTCAGCAGATTTTTCATTTTGCCTTAATTTATTGTACATAAACACTATGCAAATATCTGGGTCATATTTAAAAACATATGGCTTGTTCATATGATTACTGGTTAGGCATTTTGTTATAAATGACTTGTTAAGCAAATTACTTTCTTAATTATACAGGTTAACATATAATCACTGTGCCCACATGTACTTGTTAGAGAAAGCTTCAGTAAGTAAACATACTGTGAATAATATAGAGAGTATGTCCATATATTATTTCCTGGATGTGCAGTATGTTGTTTCCTGATGATTTTTGTCAATGCAAACCTACTTATTTTACAATGATCATTTTGAATTTTATATTTCTGGTAGTGTGTGCATTTTAAAATGAAATTTCTCATCCAATGTGATTTTTTTAAATCTTTTTTCCCCAAAACAAAGAGCAATTGAGTAGGTTCAGATAAGATTAGGTGTTAATTGGCAGCTACAATTCATTCTGATGATCCTTTATTCCAAGAAGTTAATGTGACTAAGAAAAGCTGCCAAATACAGAACAAATTAAAGACGCATTAAAGGGAAATATCAATGTGAAGAAGAAATAAATAAAAATAAATGTAACAGAAGTCAAAGTAATTCTCAAAATGCATAGTATGAACTTTTGATATCTGTTTATTCAAAAATTTTATCATTTAAAGCAGACACAGTGAAAAACCAAATGTTCAATGATTACAGTGTCACAGCACCCAGGCTTCAAAGAATCACATCTATTCCTGGATTGAAACTGTAGGAATATAAACTATGTATGTCTTTAGAGAAAGTGCTCTAAAACTTAAATGGTGACAAGTGAAACTATCATGACAAGTGCACTATTTTTAAGGGATGCATTACTCAGGTGTCATGTGTGTTTGGTCAAAAGGGCTTAAATGTGGAAGAGTTTCATAAAATTCTGAACTTTATGCTCAATTTTTGTGTGAATATTAGATACATATAAATAATATTTTATCTATCTATCTATCTATCTATTTATCTATTTATTTATATAATACCTAAACAATAGTCTCATAAGTGATTCTCATGAGAGATGATAGTCTGATCTACAGTTAAACTTTCAGTATTAAGTCAGCACAATGCTATGGTCACCTGAGTTGGACTATTTCCTGGCCAGAATAGAATAGTGATAGGAAGTTAGTAAAACCAATGCTATTCTATTATGCTGTATTACGGGATGTCACTTTCAATTATTTCTGTAAATTTGCATGTAGATCAGATATAATGCCAAGTATCCATGTAAGTGTTTAAATGAGATTTAACTCATTTAGCTATCCACCTACAATGAATGATTTTCTTTATTTTTTCCTTCTTATTATTTTTTCGTTTCTTAATCTTTGTTTTTACAGTCCAGACTTTATCCCCTTCCTGGTCTACCCTCCAACTGTTCCACATGCCACACCTTCTCCCCCCCCATCCCCATAAGAATGTCTCCATCCACCCCAAACCCACTAGACCTACTCACTCCCTGGGGCCACAAGTCTCTCAAGAGGGTTAGGTGTGTGTTCTCTACCTGAGTCCAGACCCAGCAGTCCTCTGCTATATACATGTTGGGGGCCCCATATCAGCTTGTATATGCAGCCTGGTTGGTGATTCAGTGACTGAGAGATTGTGGGGGGAGGGGGGAGAGGGTGGTTCAGGTTAGTTGAGATTGCTGGTCTTCCTATGGAGTCACCCTCCTCCTCAGCTTCTTCCAGCTTTTCCCTAATTCAACCACAGGGTCACCAGCTTTTGTCCATTGTTTGGGTGTAAATATCTGCATCTGACTGTTTCAGTTTCGTGTTGGGCCTTTCAGGGCAGTCTTGATAAGCCCCTGTTTGTAAGCACATCATAGCATCAGTAATGATATCAGGCCTTGGAGCCTTCCCCTGAGCATGATCTCAATTTGGACCTGTCACTGGACCTCCTTTTCTTGAGGCTCTTCTGTTTTGGTCCCTGCAGTTCAGACCGGAACAGTCCTGGGTCAACATTCAAAGGAATGGCAACCCCATTCCTCCACTTGATGCCCTGTCTTTTTTCTGGAGGTGGACTCTACCAGGCATTTCATCTAAGGTCCCCCCTTTTGAGTCCTGAGAATCTGTCACCTCCCAGGTCTCTGGTACATTCTAGAAGGTCCCCTTCCTCCCAAGATTGCCTGGTAGATTTGGCTTTGAGTTATTTGGTTGAGAGAAACCGACGGGTAAAATATGCATATATGTTGCAGGGCAGATATCTACCGTCTATGCCTTTAAAATCTATTTCTTTTCTGTAATTCGAGTTATTGCTTACTGTGTATCATCTGGGCTGCTCTAAACTACAATTGGCTAGCCCTCAGGGCCATGCTTACTTGACTCCCAACCTTGTCCCCTCTGACCTGTAATTTTAGGATCATAATACAAGTTAGGATAGAAATTGATTTAGATACAGAACTCTAGACACACCAGGATATGGTAAATGATAGAATACTTTCTCCTGAGTTGCCAAATTTGAACAAACTGGATTTTTAAATGTAATTTTTACTTAATAATTTTCATAGTTGTTCAAAGGGTATGTGATTTATTATTATAAGCAAAAAGGCATTTTTATTTAGAAAAAAAAAGAATTGTTGGTGTTTGGTCTGTTGCTTTGTATTGTAATGCTAAATTCTAGACCTAAGCTACTTCTGTTTACAAGTTGTGCAAAACTTGTACTTTGACTTACAAATATTAGGTAAATAAAATTGGCTTTACAGCTAGTTACTTGGGGGATTAGAGATAGGTGGGTTTGTAGAGAGAAAGAGGAGGACAAAGGTCAAGCAGAGGAGGAAGAACCCTGAAGGTAAATAAATGATGAACACATGGCAGGAGAAGCAGCAAGTATCTGAGGTACACTGTTTGCGAGGTGGCAGGGCCACCACTTGGAACAATAGATTAGAGTTACCCATCCCCCACTTCCCCAGTAATTGTCTAAGCCAAGGAAAATAAGCATCGCCTGAGTCTCATTTATTTGTAAACTACTCAAAGATGAGATTAATTTGGTTGTACTCTATTTCAGTGCACTTTAAGTTGGGCATAGAATCAAACTATCTAAGACAAGCTGCTGAGTATAGAGGTAAAGCCCCCGACCCCGAAATGCACACAGGTTTGAAGCTACGCTTGGGACCCACTGGACTACAGCGACTGGGCAAGCTTTCTACTTGCATGGCCACTGACAGAAATATATACCGTGGCTCTCCAATAGCCGCAGGCTGCTCTGGAAAGCCAACACTCTACTTAGCAGAAAGCGCTGCTTGTGTTGAGACCCATAAAGAAGAATAGCAGCCTAGTCTGGATCCACTGAGTCCCCCAGCCTGGTCCCTGGTGAGAGGGGCCAGCCCAACCCAGTTTGGCAGGATACATGGGCCAGAGACTAGTGGGGGATATCTAGGGATGAAGGCCTGAAACTGCCAAGCTTCTCATACTCACCCTGTTTCTATGTAGTGTTAAAATTCAAAAGAAAACTGTTTTCTATATTTGGGATGGATGGAATCACAATGGCACACTGCATCTGGATTCCACATGATTTTTCCTTACTTATCAACATACAACAAATGGCTGCTTTGGGGGGGGGGGTTGAGACAGGGGTTCTC
>NC_034598.1:12853142-12890347 GCF_900095145.1 Mus pahari
GAACTCAGAAATCCACCTGCCTCTGCCTCCCAAGTGCTGGGATAAAAGGCGTGTGCCACCATCACCCAGCATAATGGCTGCTTTTTCAATGATTACAGTTTTGTATGTCCTCATTGGGAGAGGTGAGAATAAGACAGACTTGGATAAAGAAGAGACTGATAAATTAGATAATGGATTAGAGATCATAAAACTGAGGTTAAGAGAATCTTTAAATCAAAATGAGAATCCCTCAAAGTAATCAAACCTGGAACTGACAATGACATAAAAAAAAAATAGTTCCAGACAAAAAATTCCCACAAGTGGTTGAGAAATTAGAATGGCAGCTCATAGAGATGTAGTATATTGAATTAAGAATCCAGATTCTGTTTACTGATGCTAACTTAAAGCAATGCCACACAATGGATTGTGCTTTTAGTTTTATAGAGTTGGGAGTATTGAAATGTGTTGATACAGTATACACTTGATACATGTTTGAAATTCTAATGGACTTTTTCCTTTAGTTCTGAAGGGGATGATTCTGAGATTGCACATTTATTAGACATGATGCCCATCTTGGAGGTGCCTTTACAGATTAAAACTGAGGCTCAGAAATATATGTCCATTAAAATACAACAATTTTATAGACATTATGGCAGTAGCCTATACTGGATATAGCTTACAGTCCCACAGATCAAGCCACTATAAAAAGACTTAACAGAAAATGCTCGTTGAACAGAAGGGCCATGTGATATCTCCAAAAGATGGTTCAAAGTGTGTGTTGTTGATTTAAATTTTTTTTTTAAAAGTCAATGAGACAAATAGGACAACTGCTAAGATACACTGGATATTAAAAAAATTACTGCTGAATTAGATCAGTCTATAAAAGTCTTCATTCAAATTGGAAGAAAGGATATATGTTATGTTAGGTTGGAGATTTTATATTTATTCTAGCATAAAACGAAAAGTTCTATCTTTCATACAAATTATTGAAGATAAGATTTGACTGAGGAAGATCCCTTGAAGATCTAGACAAAATGAGGGAGATGGGCAAGATCAACAAGATAGATAATATATGTATTATCTATAATATATATTATAGATAATATATGTATTGATCCTGCCACTTGAGAACAGGTCTTGAGACTGTCTGAGACATTAAAAAAAGAGTCATTGCATAGCCAATAAATCTTGTTGACTGCAAAATCCTCAAGACTTTTCATATCATTCTTTTAAATGGTATCAATAAAATTGATATTACAATCTGATATAATTCAAACTAACTTGTAAAGAAAGACAGATGTCTTGCATCTGTTCAAATAAAGAGCAGAGAATCATCCTTAATTGATTGGTGTACACTGCACATTCTACACAAATATGAATTTATAGAACTATGTATTACATGTAAGGTTTTGAAAGTGTAGAATGGAAGACTAGGAGGGCAGCCCATGATGCTGAGATGACCTGCTGTCCCTGCTCCCTGCTTGATCTTCTCTCAACTGCACTGAAGCTGTTGCCTCTAAAGATTTGCTTCTGGGCCATTTTCAGAACAGATGTCTCACTTGGTTCATCCTTTCAGACTGTTCCAATTAGGACTGCATTTTTGCCTGCACTTTCTCAGCACACAGAGACTAGAAAACAAATGTTGCAGCTTCCTTTCTTAAGACTAACCATGCTGGATAGTGGTAGCTTACACCTTTAATTCAGCACTTGGCAAGCAGAGACAGGCAGATTTCTGAGTTCAAGGCCAGCCTGGTCTACAGAGTAAGTTCTAGAACAGCCAGGACTACACAGAAAAACTCTGTCTCAACAACAACAACAACAACAACAACAACAACAACAACAACCAAAAACAAAAAACAAAAAAAACAAAAAAAACAAAAACAGAACAAGACAAACAAACAAAACCAACCAACCAACCAATCAAAAACCAAGAAAAATACTAACAATTTTTCAACTTTCTTGGACCCATCAAAAGGGAATTGTTCACCTTAAATCAGCAGGAAACCATGGAAAGAAGACCATCTTCCAAGCCCCTAAGTTAGGATAGAGGTTTTTTTTTCTTGTCATTTGATGAATTATAGATCTATTGCCATTTCAAGGGATGATTATAAATAATTCTGCTTTTGGATAGGGAGGAAACAAAATAGGAAGCTTAGACTCAGAGGTTTCTATTTTTCTTTGTTTCCTAGGTAAAGGAAAGAGGTTGAAATAAAAGGGGTATATAGAATTAGTATATGAAATTAGACAAGTAGGGTAGATTATTAGAACCTACTCTTTTTGTTTTGTTTTGTTTTGTTTTGTTTTGTTTTGTTTTGTTTTTTCAAGACAGGGTTTCTCTGTGTAGCCCTGGCTGTCTTGGAACTCACTTTGTAGACCAGGTTGGCCTCGAACTCAGAAATCCACCTGCCTCTGCCTCCCAAGTGCTGGGATTAAAGGTGTGTGCCACCACGCCAGGTTTTCAGAACCTACGCTTAAAACAAAAGCATTATATAGTCATAAAATTACATTGCTACAGAATTTTGTTAATTGGTACATAATTTTGTATATTAGTACAGGTTTAAGGTTTTCATGGTATAAATTTTTGTATATTGAGACAAAATTTGTTAATTTGTTACAACACATTTCAATTCTTAGATAGGCAATGTGCCTATGTAACTCATTTAAAAGTACAGATTTAATCCTATTCCTTTTAATAGCTGCTATTAAAACTGTTTAGTATAATTAGTAATGAAGGTTAACATTCAGTCAATAAAACTCATGGTCTTGTCAGGCAATAATCTGTATTATCACAGAATAATACATCCTGGGTTGCATACACAGAAATACACATCCTGGGTTGATGATAGTAGCAGGGACAGTCACCATTTGCTTGTTCACATATTCTATATATAAAAAGATGGTCTTCAAAAGTGCCAGAGATTCATAGAATATGACATTTAAAATCATTTTATTGTTACAATATATTTTGACTATGAGACAGATTTTTCTCCTGACAGCACCCCCATTCTATTTCAAAGAAAATAATGATCATCACTAACCACTTTGCTTCAATTGTGACAAGCTAGCCACTGAGCAAAGAATGCCCCGACTTTATCTGCAGATTGCTGTAAAAAAGTAAAATAAAATAAAAAAAAATAAAATAAAATAAAATAAAATAAAATAAAATAGACACAGGATAGTTAACTGCTAAGATCTGCCAATACCAGGTAATCTAGTTCTTCCTAATTTCTGCTTCACTTAAGGCCTGTCAGATGTTCTGGACCAGAAGGCTGAAGATGGACACTCCAACATTATAAGGAATATTGGTCACTGTCCAGGCAGTAAGTTATCTTTATCATTTGTATGATTTTTGGAAGCTGTGTCCCTATGCTTCCCACATACTCAAATAATATGTATTTCTTCTCAAATCTCTGATAGGGTTGACTAGACTAAATAAATATACATCACAATTAAACTTAAGTTATTTAGTATTTAGGAAGATGTTCTAGGTCTACAAAAATGTTTCTAGAATGGTATACAGGTTAAGATAATAAGTGATTTTGATACAAAACTCGGGACTCACCAAGATAGGATAGAAGATAGAATACTTTATCTCTATTGCCAATATAAATGGACTGAATATTGTAAATGTATATCATACCTTATACTTTTCATAATTGTTTCACAGTTTTTATATTTGAAAGAAAAAGAGCCTTTTTATTGAGGTAAAAAGGAGAACTGTAGAGAGAATATCTTGTGAATTGAAAGGCTGCATCACTTGTCAATGATTTTGGAAGGAAATAGACATAGGATATCTGAGAGGGGAAAGAATTCCAAGAGAAAGGAGGCAGGAGAGTCTCTGAAAAGAGGAGACAAGGTGGACAAATGATACCTAAGTACAGGTAACCAGCTATTTGGCAGAATGTATGTTAAAATGATTGGGTTATTTTAGTTATGATGTAGTCAGAACAGAACCTAGCTATATGGCAAAGGCATTTGTAAATATATTTTGAGTCTGAGTCTTATTTCTGGGAACATGGTGCTGGGAAGAAGAACCAGCTCTAACTGCAACACATAGACAAAAGGAATAAAAGGAATATTAGGATGAGAGCCATAGATTATGGAAAACAAATCACTTAACAAACATGTATATACTACCTTATAACAAACCTTTAGCATAATTACAAGAAATGAAGAGCTTTATCTCACTTATTTTGAGAAAGTTCTCTCAGCACTAGAAAAAATTAGCTTTCAGTACTTAGAGTAAATTTTGGAAACTCTGTGCCCTTTTTCCTTTTATAAAAATGTTTACAAAATCAGTTTCAAAGGATAAAAAGACTAATGACAGATTCAAGTCCATGAATTGTTGATATTTCTTTTGTTCTGTAAGGAATAGCTAGAATAGCTAGAATACCAGTGTTTTGGAGGCAAATATGAAATAAATTATTATATTTATGCCATTTGCTATCTAGGCAATGCATGCCTAGATATCTAGAAGTTGCATTTGCTCTTTCCTATATCCTCGAAGCTTGTAACTTTAGAGCATATCAGCATAGGTATATTTGATATCTCCTGTATTTTAGTATAGCTGTCAGTTCTTGATCAGGTTTAACTGATTTTTTGTGTTATTATGGGACATCCCTCTTTCCAAACCTGATACCTTTTGGTAGAATAAAACCATGTGATCTGTTCATATCTTACTGTTTAGAATTTGATGGCCGAACAAGAACTTTCTCTTGTAACTCATGATCCATAATTTGCAGTTTTGGATTAATAGACAACTATTATTCCATATTCAATGTTCTCTGTAATGCCTTGTATGCCTTTTTCTATGTCCTTAGGTGTTTCTTTAATGTTTGTAATGGCCATTCTTCTAACTGAAGTGCACTGGTTAGACTGATGTACAATACAAAAGCAAATCTCTGCATCTATCAGAATTTCTCTGTGAGCTTTCTTCTCAGCTGTAATCTAAGATGTAGATTCATCTTCGTGTACAAACAGCCCCACCCATCCAATTCAGAAGCTGTGTTAGATCCAAGTGCCTTCAACTGTAAACTGGGGTTGACTCTCTTTTTATCATGTTTAACCTCTCTTCATCAAAGCAGGTCTAGGTTTTTTGAAAAAAATTACAACATATTTTTATTCTGCCATTTGTGATTTGGGGGAAAATAGTTGTTGAGGACCTCCACAAGGCTCAGGGTTGATGGGAGGTAGGGAGTGATCTATGGGAAGTGAAGAATGAAACTTGGTGGCACCAATTTCACAGAAACTGGATCAAAACTTGCAGAATTTGTCTTCATGGTTAAAGTCTATTGTATATTTAAACATAGTAAAGTTTCAGGAAAGCATTTATATTTCATAGCAAAGGAGCAAAGCAACTGTGATCTTTACAAAAAGGATAAGTTTTATTGTCTGATTCACAGGGTTTAGGGCAAGGCTTAATGAGACTACACTCTTCTCTGTTGTAATATGCATAGGAATAGATTCTGTTGGTGGAGGATGCAAAGTTCTTGAGGGTGAGTTCTATTCACACACACACACACAAAGTCCAAGATTAAGGCTTGAACAATTCTCAGGACTTTAGGGAATTCAGTTGAAGGCTGAAGATCCTTCTATTACAAAGGATCACTAAGTTGTTTGACCAGTTTCAGTCCCATAGTCCAGGTAAACGTGTAGAGCAGGCATTCACATTTTTCCACTGAAGAAAATGGACAGTAGTGATTGACAAACCTGGTCTCTCCAGTGGTTAATTTGTTTCCTACAGGTAGTGATTTTTGTGTGTTTAGTAATGACAGGGTAAAAAATAAATCCAGCACCTTTTATAAAGGGAAGAGATTATTAATTTAATAATTTAAAACTTGTTATTAAATTTAAACATATTATGCAAATTAAGCATGATTGTTATCTGATACGATTTTTTCATGGTTATCTGAAATTTTTGTTCTGAAATTTTCTGCATCATGTAACTTTTTAACTTTTTAAGAGAGCAGTCTAATTTTTTACCCATTGGCAAAAACATAAAATATGTAACTTTGTGCTGTCACAATTTCTCTAAAACTAAATGTTAAAATTTAAATTTATATACTTCTCATATCTCATACGTGATCTTAAACTTTGAAATCACTTCAGTTGATTCATTTAAATAGCATATTACAGATTCTGTTTTTTCTTTATGTCATATAAGTTTTTACCTTTTAAATATTACATTATTTACATTAATGTGTGTTTTACAGTGTGATTACTCTAGAGTTCAGATATTAAGTTTGTAGTCACCTTAAGGGCTATAACAAATCAAGTAACTGAGTTAACTATGGAAAGTGAAGCAAAGCATCCACTCAGATGTTCCTTTTAGTTTACCATATTTCTGATTTTTACATAATAATAAGTAATTAAAGCAGACTTTCTATTTCTACAGAAGGGATAAAGCAGAAGGATAGAGAGAATTATAGAACATTAGGCCATATAATTTCTTTTGATTTCATAACATACATGTATACTACATCTAAGTTATTTTGAGAAACAAGTTATGTTGCTGTCATCAGTAGAGTCATCAAATGAGATTCAACACATTTTAGAAATGTTTATTTTATCAATAAAATTTTCTAAGCCAGCTGGTAATAATAATTCTTGCAAACTATTTAAATGTGTGTTGTACTGTAGACAGTAAAAATATGAATGTTGATGTGATATGTAGGTATAGATATATAGATATATAGATATACAGATATATATTATACCATTAACAATTTTATTACTGTTTTCTCAAGGATACCAAGGCTAACTCAAGATGTTAAAAAATTGCAGTAAACTAAGATCTGAGATCATAGTGTCTATCCTATGTTATTTCACTTTCAATTAATGTCCAAATGTACACTGATGTGGGTTTCATAGCTTTTCTGTATCTCTAGTTGAACAATCATTTACCTATATATGATAAGAAGAGTTTATATTATAATTGCAATGTCAAATAATTTCAATATTGTAATTTGTTTCCATTTTGTTACTCAAACTGTTGAAGTTGTCCACACTTTATTCACAAGTATTCTTTCCTGTCCATCACAAAGAACTGGGCAAAGAGAACAGACATCCAATTAACCACTCTCCTGACACATATTTCTCTCCAGAAAGATATTTCATCTCTGAGATGCACTAAAGCCTGACTCTCCATGACATTTTGCTATCAAACTCTCAGACAGATTGCATTACAGACATTAATTTCTCTGCTACTCTCTTGAAATAGTATTTATAAAAGTCTAATAATATTGCACATGCTATGACGAGACCTAGACATATTATAATATACTTGTGCTTTTCAGTCTACCTATCCTATCTTATCCATCAGAATATGTGATAAACATACTTATAGATATAATGTTAGTAGTCTCACATTGCAGGAAGAAAAGGAAGTATATAAAGGCAATTGAAAGTGTTTTCAGAATTTTCCAGTTGAAATATTTATCTGGCACCTAGTGTTCAGTGTGTTGTTCATGAATAATTTGTATAGTAATTTGAATGAGAGCAATTCCCATTGGTACATATCTTTGAACTTGATCCTAGTTAGTAGAACTGTTTAGGAAGGGCTAAGAGCTATGACCTTGTTGGAGGAGGTGTACTACTGAGGGTGGACTTTGATATTTTTAAAAGTCTATGCATATATATATATATATATATATATATATATATATATATATATAATAAGTTTTCAGCTACTGCTCTAATACCTTGCCTGACTGTCTGATATCAGGTCTTCTACCATAAGAGTTATGGACTCTCTGCCCTTTGGAACCATGGACCTCAAATTAAATGGTACTTTTAGAGGTTGTCTTCATCATGATATTTTCTCACAGTAATAGAAATGTTGCTAAAACAATTGGGTATAGGAATATTTTAACAGTTTGCTTATCACTTCACAGTAGCCATGAAATATCTTTCCATTTTATTTCTGTTTTATTGTTAGTTAGTACTATTGTGTGCTGTCTTCTTTTTTTAATGTCCTTCAAGACCCACTTTGTATTTCTCTTGAAACTCCTATGTATTATGTCTAGCAAAATTATTCAGCAGAGACCTATAGTAGGGATTGCCTGCTCTTCAGCAACTCAGAAACACATATTGCATAGACATTGGGTTGCTGGTAAACAGACATCTCCACTGCCTGCTCCCAGGGACCCAGAGACAGCACAAAACATAACTAGCTGTCAAGATGGGACAGTTTCCCACTGTTGCCAGGAGTCATGTACCCTCCCCCTTCTAAAATGTCAATCTTTTCTCTTTTAACTCCCTTTTTCCCTCCACCCTTGGCCAGAGGCAGCCTCAGTTTATTCTCTCCTACATAAGAACTGTTGTAGTTTATGGTATCTGTTACTTAGACCATAACATGGGTGATATACATATTAATGATATGTTAATATTTGCATTCAGTGGCCATATAGGAGAATAATATTGATGAATATAACCATTCCTGCATGTATATTTTCAAACAACATACAGGATAGAGGAAAGAAGCTGGAAAGGATAAAAAGCAGAGTTTTGTGAATTAAAAAAGCAGCTTATAACTGATTGAATAATGCTAAGAAATGCGGGGGCATTCAACTTCATATTTATGAAGGTATTTTTACAAATGAGCTATGACTGGACCATTTGATATAGTGAAAAAAAACACACTTCAAAGTATAACTATATCAAGCATTCATTGAAAAATAATCAGTTTCAAAATATGCAGACTTTTCACAGTAATAGAATAAATCATGGTGTCTGGGGTCATTTGCAAGTGCATATTGAGTAAAAAGCTGGGAAATTCACACCTAAATTTCTATGACTTTATATTAATTGTCATAAAGAACAACCATGAAGGTCCCATGGCACCTATTCCAGTAAAATTATTAGTGAATAAACACTAAGGCTCCAAATGTGAGTACTTCTGAAGGAAGATCTTACCAGAAAGAGCATGATTTCTAAAGATCTTAGGAATGTCCAGGGAATATTCATTAACTTATGCAATAACTCCAAGAGAACTCTCACAGCAGAAAGAAAGAAAATGATTGCATGAGCCAAAATAGCATAAATGTAAGTATTTCACTTGGCCGTCAACAAGAGTACAAATAATCAGCATGGGAGTTTCAGATATGCAAAGAGACAGATCCTAGTGACCCAGAGGTAGAAGATTATAAAAATGTCTTTTGTTATTGATATATAGCATATTAGCTAACAATTTGTGACAAAACTTGAACTTCAGAGCTGGTATAAAATTTCACTTGATAAAGATACTTCATCAAACCCTCATCAAAGAGACTTATTTTTGGAATAGAGAGAGACCACCACAGAAAAATATAACCAATGAAAATGTAGGGTTGAAGAGCTCAATCTCAAAGAATACATCTACAAAAGAACACTAAGACTTAAGGATTATTTAAAGGAAGACAAGGTGGAAATACATGAGAGCCAGAGGATCAGAGAATTTGCTGTGAGATAATTTCTCTTAGGACTGTAAGAAAAAATACCCATAAAGTATCATCAACATGACTGCCCCAATGTGACATGAAAAAGGACAATAATAATAGACATGTTAACACGGCCAGGTGAAAGAACAAGCCAATGAAATACCAGCAACTAAGAAATGGTGAGAGTGGGTTAAATCATCTTCCCTGAGAAAAGCATACTGAGTTATTATGTAATACCAAATGGTCAAATCCTGAAAACCTATATAATAACATTATATAGACTGAAGTGTTAGTAGGAAATAGCAAAGGAAAAAAGTAATGATGAATTTGAAAAATAAAAAGAGTTAAGTATATGGGGGAAGGAATAAGAAGGGGGAAGTGATGGAATTATAATCTTAAATCATAAAAAATAATTTTAATTATATTTTTCATAGTTAGAACATTTTTAAAATTCAAACATATTTTGATCATATTATTGCCCCCTACAACTTCTTCCAGATCTCTCCATGCCTACTCAACTCAGTTTTAAATTCTTTATCAAAACACAAAGAAGAAAAATAAACCTGAACTCCCTTTCAGTTTCACTCTGGACCCTGAGCTAACTCTATTCCACAGCCCTCCATGCCCAAATCCTGCTCAGAGTGACCAGGTCTCCCAGGAATGCTGAGATACCTAAGATCACAGGCTAACAAGCTTATAGGAGGAACAAGCAACAGTCAGAAATAACAAGACCAGCTAACACCACAGATAACTAGATGGTGAGAGACAAGTGCAAAAATATAAGCAACAGAAACCAAGGTTACTTGGCATTATCAGAACACAGTTCTCCCACCACAGCAAGCCCTGGATACCCCAACATACCTGAAAAGCAATATTCTGATTTAACATCACATCTCATGATGATGATAGAGGACTTTTAGAAGGACATAAATAACTTCCTTAGAGAAATACAGAACACAGGTAAACAGAAGTCCTTAAAGAGGAAACACAAAAATCCCTTAAAGAAATATAAGAAAACACAACTAAACAGGCAAAGGAATTGAATGAAACCATCCAGGATCTAAAAATGGAAATAGAAACAATAAAGAAATCATAAAGGTATACCCTGGATATTGAAAACCTAGGAAAGAGATCAAGACTCATAGATGCAAACATCACCAACAGAAAAAAAGAAATAGAGGGGAGAATCCCAGACATAGAAGACACCGTAGAAGACATTGACATAACAGTTAAAAAAAAAAAAATATATATATATATATTATATATATAATTTTATATATATATATATACAAAAAGCTCTGAACTGAAAACATTAAAGAAATCCAGGACACAATGAAAATACTGCACCTAAGAATAATAGGTAATAATAATACGTAAGAGAGTGAAGATCTCCAGCTCAAAGGGCCAGCAAACATCTTCAACAAAGTTATAGAAGAAAACTTCCCTAGCCTTAAGAAAGAGATGCCCATAAAAATACAAGAAGCCTACAGAACACAAAACAGATGAGACCAGAAAAGAAATTTCTCCAGTCACATGATAATTAAAAAAACAAATGCACTGAACAAGTAAAGAATATTGAAAGCAGTAAGGGAAAAAGGTCAAGTAACATAAAGGGAGACCCATCAGAATTACACCAGGGTTCTCAACAGAGACTCTAAAACCGAGATGAGCTTGGGCAGATGTCATACAGACCCTCAGAGAACAAAAATGTGAGCCCAGGCTTCTATACCTAGCAAAACTCTCAATTACCATAGAGGAAGAAACCAAGATATTCCATGACATAACCAAATTTACACAACATCTTTCCACCAATCCAGACCTACAGAGGGTAATAGAAGAAAAACTCCAACATAAGGCTGAAAACTACACCCCCCAAAAAGCAAGAAACTAATCTCACAACAAACCCAAAAGAAGAGAACCACAAAAACATAATTACACCTCTAATAGTGAAAATAACAGGAAACAACAATCATTGGTCCTTAATATCTTGCCACATCAACGGACTCAATTCCCCATTAAAAGACATAGACTAACAGGCTAGATATGTAAACAGGACCCAGCATTTTGCTGCATACAGGAAATATACCTCAGTGACAAAGACTGACACTACTTCATAGTAAAAGGCTGGAAAAAAATTTCCAGGCAAATTTCTGCAAGAAACAAGCTGGAGTAGTGATTCTAATATTCAATAAAAGAGACAAAGGTTATGAAAAAAGATGGGAGAGCACATTACATACTCATCACAGGGAAAATTCACTGAGAGAACTCTCCATTCTGAACATCTATGCCACAAATGCAAGGGTACCCACATTTGTAAAAGAAACATTACTGAAGTTAAAAGCACACATTGAAACTCGCACAATAATATTAGGAGACTTTAACATCCCAATCTCAGAAATGGAAAGATCATGGAAACAGAAAGTAAAGAGAGACACAGTGAAAACAACAGAATTTATTAACCAAATGTACTTAACATAACTACAGAACAATTTATCCTAAAACAAAAGAATATACCTTTTTTTTGACCATATAATTGGACAAAACACAAACCTCAACCAATGCAGGAAGATTGAAATAATCCCATATATCCTATCAGATCACCACAGACTAAGGCTGGTCTTCAATGACAACAAAACAATAGAAAGTCCACATACACATGGAAGCTGAACAACTCCCTACACAATAACTTGGTCAGGGAAGAAATAGAAAGAAATTAAAGACTTCTTTTAAATTTAACTAAAATGAAGGCACAACATACCCAAACTTATGGGACACAAGGAAAGCATTCCTAAGAGGAAAATACATAGCTCTGAGTGCTTCCATAAAGAAATTCGAGAGAGGATACACTAACAGATTAACAGCACATCTGAAAGCTATAGAACAAAAAGGGAATATACCCAAGAGGAGTAGATGGCAAGAAATAATTAAACTCAAGGCTGAAATCAACCAAGTAGAAACAAGAGAATTATACAAAGAATCAACAAAACCAGGAGCTATTTCTTCAAGATAATCAACAAGATAGATAAACCCTTAGCCAGACTAACCAAAGGACACAGAGACATTATCCAAATTAAGAGAATCAGAAATGAAAATACAGGCATAACAACAGAAACTGAAGAAATTTAAAAAAATTATCAGGTCCTACTACAAAAGCCTATACTTAATAAAACTGGGAAGTATAGAAGAAATGGCTGATTCTAGACAGATTCCAGGTACCAAAGTTAAATCAAGAACAAATAAACAATCTGAACTGTTCAACAACTCCTAAGAAAATTGGAGTCATTAAAATTATCCCAACCAAAAAATACCCCAGGACCAGAGGGTTTTAGTGCAGAATTCTATCAGACCTTCAAAGAAGACCTAATACTAATACTTATCAAACTTTTTCATAAAATAGAAACATAAGGAACACTACCCAATACATTCTATGAAGCCACAGTTTTGCTGATATATAATCCACACAAAAACTCAACACAGAAAAAGAACTTGAGGCAAATTTCCCTCATGAGTATTGATACAAAAATACACAATATAAAATTCTCACAAAGGAATTTAAGAACATGTCAAAATTACCATCCACCATGATCAAGTAGGCTTCATCTCAGGCATTCAAGGATGGTTCAATATATGGACATTCATCAACATAATCCACTATATAAACAAACTAAAAGAAGAAAAATACATGATCATCTTATTAGATGCTGAAAAAGTCTTTGACAAACTACGGCACCCCTTCATGATATAAGTAATGGAGAGATCAGGAATTCAAGATCCATACCTAAATATAATAAAAGCAATATATAGCAAGCCAATAGTGAACATCAAACTACATGGAGAGAAACTTGAAGCAATCCTACTAAAATTAGGGACTACAAGAAACTGCCCACTCTCCTCTATTCAATATGGTACTTGAAGTTCTGGCCAGAGCAACTAGGCAACTAAAAGAGATCAGAGGGATACAAATGGGAAAAGATGAAGTCAAGATATCAATATTCAAGGATGATATGATAGTATATATTAGTGACCCAAAAATATCCACGAGAGAAATCCTCCAGTTGATAAACACCTTCAGCAATGTGGCTGGATACAAAATTAACTCAAATATATTAGTAGCCATCCTATACTCAAAGGATAAACTGGATGAGAAAGAAATTAGGACAATAACCCTGTTTACAATAGTCAGAAATAATATGAAACGTCTTGGTGTGATGCTAACCAAGCAAGTGAAATATCTTTATGAAAAGAACTTCAAGTCTCTGAAGAAAGAAATTGAAGAAGACCTCAGAAGATGGAAAGATCTTCCATGCTTATGAATCAGCAGTATTAACATAGTAAAGATGGTGAACTCACCAAAAGCAGTCTACAGATTCAATGCAATCCCCATCAAAATTACAACTCAATTCTACACAGAGATAGAAAGAGAAATTCTCAAATTTATCTGGAATAACAGAAAACCCAGAATATCAAAAACCATTCTCAACAATAAAAGAACTTCTGGGGGAATCACCTTCCCTGACATCAAGCTATAGTACAGAAAAATAGTGATAAAACAGTACTGGTACAGAGACAGAGGCAGGTAGATGAATGGAATAAAATTGAAGACCAATAAATGAATCCACACACATTTGATCACTTGATATTTGACCAAGGAGTCAGAAACCATAAAATTGAGAAAGGGCAGGATTTTCAATAAATTGTGTTGTTTCAACTGGTGGTCAGCATGTAGAAGAATGAACACTGAACCATTCTTATTTCCTTGTGCAAGACTCAAGTTTAAGTGGATCAAGGACCTCCACATAAAACCAGATAAGATGAATCTAATAGAAGAGAAAGTGGGAAAGAACCTAGAACACTTTGGCACAGGGGAAACATTTCCTTAAATAACATCAATGGCTTATGCTCTAAGATCAAGAATGTTTCCCACCTAAGGATCTATCCCATCTACAGACACCAAACTCATACACTATTGCATATGTAGCAGAGGATAACCTTATTGGGTATCACTGGGAAGGGAGTCCCTTGTTCCTATGGAGACTCAATGACCCAGGGTAGGGGAATGCTAGGGTGCTGCGTCAGGAGTGGGTGGGTGGGTTGGTCAGGGGACACCATTATAGAGGCAGGGGAAGGGGAAGGGACAGGGGACTTGTGGAGGGGAAACTAAGAAGGGGAAAAACATTTGAAATGTAATAAAATAAGCAAATAAATAAATAAGCAAACAAAAAAAAAACAAAAACAAACAAAAAACACAAAGAAATGCTCAATACAGCAACAAACCCTCCCAAACCAAGAAACAAAAGAGAACTGAATCAAAAACAAAAGAAAAACAAAAATATCTAACAGTAACCAAATAAAAACAAACAACAAAAACAAACCAAGAAACAAACCAAAAAATGAGAAGTTCATTTATTTTTTAACTTATTTTATTAGATATTTTCTTCATTACATATCAAATGCTGTCCTGAATGTCCCCTATACCCTCCGCCCACCCACCCTGCTCCCCTGCCCACCCACTCCCACTTCTTGGCCCTGGCGTTCCCCTGTATGGGGCATATAAAGTTTGCAAGACCAAGGGGCATCTCTTCCCAACGATGGCTGACTAGGATATCTTCTGCTATACATGCAGGTAGAGACACAAACTAATATGATTAGTTCATATTGTTGTTTCACCTGTAGGCTTGCAGACCCCTTCCATTCCTTGGGTAATTTCTCTAGCTCCTCCATTGGGGTCTCTGTGTTCTATCCTATAGATGACTGTGGGTATCCATTTCTATTTTTGCCAGGCATTGGCATAGCCTCACAGAGATAGCTNTATCAGTGTCCTTTCAGCAAGATCTTGCTGGCATATGCAATAGTGTCTGCGTTTGGTGGCTGATTATGGGATGAACCCCCGTGTGGGACAGTCTCTGGATGGTCCATCCTTTCGTCTTAGCTCCAANCTTTGTCTCTGCCACTTCTTTCATGGGTATTTTATTCCCTATTTTAGGGAGGAATGAAGTATCTACGTGTTGGTCTTCCTTATTCTTGATNTTCTTGTGTTTTGGAGATTGTATCTTGGATATTCTAGGTTTCTGGGCTAATATCCACTTATCATTTATATGTTAGCCAACTATTCCTGAACATGAGGCCTGCCCTACAATGGCTGATATGCCCAGTGTTATTCTATTGGAGAAACCTCATTTTCCCTCTCAATGGAGTTTTAAGGTATGGTTTAGTGATTGACCTCCACCATGGTGACTAGGTTTCTTTTTATTAATTGTTTCATTCATTCATTAATATATATCAACATAAAATATAAGATGAAACAAAAAGGATTACACAAACCAACATAAGTAAAAGAGGTCAAGATAAGACACTAGAATTAGAGACTCACTTGTTTATACAGTCAGGAGTTTCATAAAACTCTAAACTGAAACCTGCAATATATACACAAAGTTCCAGGGGCAGACTTCTAGAGGCCCTGTGCTTGCTATTTCAGTTTTTATGAAACTCAGCATGCATAAATATTTTGTTCATGTTGATTTATAGGGCCTTGTTTTCTTTGTGTCTTTCATCCCATCTGTATCTTTCCATTCCCTCTTCCACATTGTTCTCTGAACTCTGAGGAGAGGGATTGATTAGAGATTTCTCATCTGGGGATGAATGTTCTACTCTCACTCTCTGTGTAATTTCTGGCTATAGGTCTCTATATTTTCTCTATAGGTTTCAGTCTTCTACAGAGGAATTTCTGTGATGGTGGTTGGTCAGTGTACTGGATAGCTTTGTGTCAACTTGACACAGCTGGAGTTATCACAGAGAAAGGAGCTTTAGTTAGGGAAATGCCCCCATGAGATCCAGCTGTGGGGCATTTTCTCAATTAGTGATCAAGGGGGAGAGGCCCCTTGTGGGTGGGACCATCTCTGGGCTGGTAGTCTTGGATTCTATAAGAAAGCAGGCTGAGCAAGGCAGGGGAAGCAAGCCAGTAAAGAACATCCCTCCATGGCTTCTGCATCAGCTCCTGCTCTCTGACCTGCTTGAGTTCCAGTCCTGCATTCTTTGCTGATCAAAAGCAGTATGGAAATGTAAGCCAAATAAACCCTTTCCTCCCCAACTTGCTTCTTGGTCATGATGTTTGTGCAGGAACAGTAACCCTGACTAAGACAGTCAGTGAACTGATCCTTGAGTATATCAAAATTTCATTGGGAGATTTTTCATCACTGTGTATTTTATCTCTGGGATATCTAGTTTCAGGTTCTTGATCACCCAAACGGTGTTAAGTATGTGTTCCATCTTGTGAGGTCAGTCTTAAGTCAAATCAGTTATTAGTTGGTTAGTCCCACAAGCTTTGTGCTACCATTGCTATAGCATAGCTTGCTGGCCAGACGTCATTGTAGATAAAGTGTTTATGAGTGGCTTGGTGTTTGAAAACATGCAGAGTATGTTCCTGTATGAAAGACACCAGAATGTAGGGATAAAGCCTCTATGTAGGCACCTATTGGATATCTCTAATTTAATGAGTTTTGTAGGTGCTGTCCTAAACAATGGAGACCTGTCAGTGTGTGGATAGAAACCTGTAGTCTAGGCAACAGCCTGGATTGTTTGGACTTTCTCATGAGGCCCCTTTGGCCAACAACTCAATTTGTCTAAGCCATGGTCCCGGGGACATTTTGTTGACTAGAGTTCACCATTTGGGACTCTGCCTCCCCCATTGTGTGGCTGTTTAATTTAGACTGCCTTCATATACATATAGGTATTAAATTTCATACTTTCCCTCAAATGTCCCATAATCTCTCCCTGTATTTTTTCCATAAACTTGATTTTCATCTACCTCCCCACTTGCACTTTGATGGCATTCCACATATATCTGCAGTTATATATTCTATTTCGTTTTACCCAGATCTATCTGTACCTGTTAGTCCTTTACTCTACACCTACACTCTATGTTTCTATGGATTGTAGCTTGGTTATCGTTGCCTTCCTTGCTAATATCTACATATAAGTGAACATATATCATGTTCTTCTTTCTTGTTAAGGATACTCTACAAAGGATCATTTCTTTCAGGTTCCATCCATTTGCCTGCAAATTTCATGTTGTTGTAGTTTAATAGCTGGGTAAAACTGCATTGTGTAAATAAATCACATTTCTTTATCCACTATTTTTTTGAAAGACACATATGTTGTCTATAATTTTTGTCTATTATGAATAGAGCATCTGAGAACATGATTGAACTAGTATCCTTGTGGTAGGATGGAATATCCTGTGGGTTGATGCCCAAGTGCAGTATAGCTTCATATTGAAGAAGATCATTTCTCATCATTTTGAGAAACTTCTACCATATTCATTTCCATTGTGACTCTATGAGTTTGCAGCCCTACTAAGAATAGCTCAGTATTCTCCTAAATCTACATTGCTGACAGCATAAACTATGATGATGATGATGTTATTGAATTCCTACAGATAATAAGATAAAATCTCAAATTAGTTTTAAATCGCATTTTCCTGGTTGCTAATGATGTTTCTTTAGCTATTTCACAGACATCAGAGTTTCTCAATTCAAAGAGGCTCCTTGGTCTTCCAAACTCTATATGACCTAGCACAAGGCAAGGCCTGGGCCAAGTAGTGGGAGTGGGTGGGAAGGGGAACAGAGGTGGGGGGAGGGGTATGGGAAACATTCGGGATAGCATTTGAAATGTAAATAAAGAAAATAATAAAAAAAAATTCTGTTTAGATAAACACCCCATTTTAATTGGGTTGTTTTTGTTCTTGATATCTACGCAAGTGAGTTCTGTCTATAGTTTGGTATAAGCCGTCCATTGGATGTGTAGCTGGTGGAAATCTTTTCCCATTCTGTAGGCATTCTTTGCCATTCTTTGTCAGAATTGCAAATTCTTTTGTCATACAGAAGTTTTTCAGCTTAAGGAGATCACATTTATTTACAGTTGATCCTAGTGCCTGTGTTAATAATCTTCTATCAGAAAATTATTTCAAGGCTATTCACCACATTCTCTTATATCAGCTTTATTGTATCTGGTTTTATGTTGAGATCTGTGATTAATTTGGAGTTCATTTTTGTGCAGAGTAATAAATTTTAATCAATCATTTATTTTTTCTACAGGTAGCAATTCAGCTTAAGCAGCAGTATTTGTTGAAGATGCTCTCTTTTCTCTAGCGTATATTTATGGCTCCTTTATAAAAATCAAATGGCCAAAATTATGTGAACTTATGTCTGGCTCTTTAATTTGATTCCATAATCAATGTGAAATCTTTTGTGTCAACAACTGTTTTAAAATACAACTTACAATCAGGTATGGTGAAATATCCAGCAGTTATTTTATTGTTAAGGATTGTATTAGGTATACTGGTTTTGTGTGAGTGTGCGTGTTTGTATTGTATTAGGTATACTGGTTTTGTGTGTGTGTGTGTGTGTGTGTGTGTGTGTTTCTATATGAAAAATTTCAACAAGCCATGGACATATCAATCTTACAATATCTTATGATATCTTCTTTAATTTTTTCTTTTTTCTTTTTCTTTCTTTTTTTCTTTTTCTTCTTCTTCTTCTTCTTCTTCTTCTTCTTCTTCTTCTTCTTCTTCTTCTTCTTCTTCTTCTTCTTCTTCTTCCATATTTAGATTTATTCACATTCAAACTACTAAATTGTGATTTTTAAAATGTTTGTTTTTATCAGTGAAGCTCCATCCTTCAGTAGATGGGAACAAATACATACCCATAACTGGACAATGTACAGAGACAGATAGACCTTGGAAAACTCAGTTATAAATGGGATGATTCAATCAAATATCACTCCAAAGGGCTCAGGGAATATGAGGAAGAGGAGACAGAAAGATTGTAAAAGTCAAAGGGAAGGATGGATATAAGAAAATAAAATTTTTAAACATAGTAGGAGTGATATACAAAGGAACTTATAGAGACTGTGGCAATATGTCTATGGATGGCATGGGTCAAAGTCAAATGGGGCACTAGCTTTGCTTGTCCCCATCCCTAACCCAGAAGCTATGTCCAATTGAAACCACTTTAATAGTAAAAAAATAGTTTTCTCCAACAAAGTCTCATTTTCTATACAAACTACTCTTAAGGGCAAATGGATTGCCTAGCCAACACAAAATAAATTGGAAATTTTGGAGTATTGTTATTGTTATTATTATTATTATTATTATTATTATTATTATTATTATTATTATTATTAAATTTATAGGGGTTTTGTGTGTACATTATAGCTTGCTATTTCATGTTTTATGGGATGGGGTATGTGTGTGTGTGTGTGTGTGTGTGTGTGTGTGTATGCACATGTGTATCTCTATGTTTATTCATGCTGCTTATCTTTATATTTGCCACTTTTTCATGTTTGGTTTGTCTATTTCTGTTTGGTTTTATGATATTATGTTTTTAGATGCCTTGTTTTCCAATGAATAAAAGAAAGGGTGTGTATTTGAACTGAAGGGGAGGTGGACAGATCTGGGAAAAGTTGGGAGTAGAAAACCATAACCACAATATATTCTATGAAACAAAACTATTTCCAATTAAAATTTAGGAAAACAAACTAGTAAGTGTTCCCTTTAACTTGAGATTATCTTGTTAGCACTTGTAAATTAAATCTTGGCAGGAACTCATATCATAAAAACCTCTCTCTGAGACTCTTTCACACACAGCATCAGTGTCATCAATACATTCACTGCCCACAGCTTCTTCACAAACATATCTTAATTAGAATCTTGCCATCTCCAACCTTACCTGGCATATGATGTACTCAATTAAATAAAATTATATACTGATTAGAGTTTTATATGAAATCTTACTATTTTTGCTTTAGTGACAGATGTAGAATTTTTAATGTACTTCTGTAACTCAAAATGATTTGGATTTTGTTTGCTAACATCATCTTCAATGTCCTCCAGGTCCTGATTTCAGAGCAATTCCTAACTGCCCTTGGGTGTGTCATCTAATTCACTGCTTAGCGGTCTTTCTCTTTTATGTGCATTACCCCACTCCTCACATACAAAATGTCACTCATATTAAACTCTGTTCATGATGTGTGTTCTTTACAATATGCTCTTGATTTGATTTGTAAGTAATTTGTGGAGAAAATTGGATCTCTGTAAGGTTCAAGGTTCAGGGAGGTTAACTCATACTTTTCTTCTCTGTTCATTTTTTTAAATTTTAGAAACAGTATACTTTTTGCATCATAGAAAACATGTGGCAATGTTTCTTCTTTTTCCAATTTAGAGCAGTTTAAAAAAATGTGAATATTAGATTTTCCTTACAATTTCCTGATAGTATCTGGTAATAAGTTTATCTATCCTATTTCATGTAAGATTGAGCTCAAATACTTTGAGTCCTGTATCTAAGGTATATAGTATTTTCAGCGACAAGGATTTAGGTTCAGCCTCTGGAAGTCAACCTATATTGTTTTTATTTCCAGGCTATTGTACATGGGGCAGGAATGAACACTGCTGAGTGAGAATCTCTAAAGTGGAATGTATAGTCCTTTTGGAACATGCCAAGGGGTAGTATAATTGGGTCGTACAGTGATTTGCTTGCGATGTTTTAAGGGTTTTCCATATTTATTTAAGTGGTTTTAAAAGCTTACATTCCTGCCAACAGTAAATAAGTATTACTGCCCCCCTATAGCCCTGCAGGCATTTATCATCAGTTCTTTGTTGATGTTAGCCACTCTGACAGGGATACTGTTTTAATTTCCATTTCCTTAACTGTCATGGATGATAAATAATTCTTGAGGTATTTGTTTCTGAATTTATAAAAACAGGTCTGTTGACACTAACAGCTTTTTTTTATATTTATTACAGAACCTTGTGACACTTGGCCACTGTAACCTTTTCAGCTGTACAGATTTTCCTCCTTATATTAAAGTCTTTAAAAAGTGATCCTTAGGTAAGTGATAGGCTGATTTAGTGGACATGAAATTCCAGTCCCCAAGTGACATTCTTGTCACATTAGCACAGACATCTGCTAAGGGAAAACTGAGTAGTATACAGAAATCATTGTTTCTGGATTGTTTAATTAGTTTTTGTTATCAATTTTTATTAAAAAAAACATTTACAGAAATTACCCCATTAACTAACCTGTTTGAAAGAAATATAATAAGATAAAATAGGAAAAAATTTAATTGGTTTCCAGAGAAAGATTTTTTTTAAAGAAAACTGTCAAATGAAAATTGGCACACTGACAGATTTTATTATAGTACATGCATGGCAGTGTCAATCATATGTAATAGAGTATAGCATTATGTATGTGCTAAAATATGATGGGTAGCACATTATATTTTTGGAAAGTCGAGTAAAACAGAAATGTATTGTCTTGGAGAATGTGCTGAATGACTAGTCTATGCAAAATGTATTTATAAAGAGCATTGAGATTCCACTAGAAGAGTGGATTTCACATGGTCCAAATGATTACAAAATATATATTTCATATTGTAATTAATTATAACTCTAGAAAAAGAAGACATATGTTTAAGTTTTACTGTGTTGTAAGATAAGTTTATATTCCTACTTTACTGGAGAGTTCATGAATATTTTTAGTCACATGTTTCAATAGGTACAGCTTAGAAGAGAGTTACCAGTGGTGACTATAAGTGTTCTACACACACTTGACTTGTATAAGAAGAGCTATGTAAAATTTATATTCAATGTAAACTTGATATTTTTTCAGGTATATGTTAATTGAACTGTGAGATACTTTTAGATTCCATACAATTGTGTTCTTATTTTTAAAATTATATGACTATGTCATTTCTTCTCAAGTGACTTAATTATCTCTGTATCAGCAAATAATATGCCTCGCTTTGGAGGCCATTGTCAAACCTAGTGAATACACTTTTCCTAATATGTACCCAAATAAACTTATATAATGATACTGTCAGCTACTTTAAATTATTCAAGGACTACAAACATGGCTCAGAAGCTAAGAATACTTGTTGCTCTTATAGAACACAGACATGGTTCCCAACAACCACAAGGTATCTAAGAACTGTATGTGACTCCAGTCCCATGGGATCTAACTCCCTCTTCTGATCTCAGTGGGCACCAGGCAAGCATGTGATGCACGTGTGTACACACATACAAAACACTCATACATTTAAAAGAAATAAATGTTTTAATTTAAAAAATCCTTTTGAATTAAAAAGTCACATTTATTCATTTTATATTATAGTCTTGCCCTACCAATTATGTAGGATTGTTCAGTTACTGTGTAACTTATAATATTAATTATTTTCAATGGGCACAATATTTAGTAGTCATGATATGCTATTATACTCTTTTTCTGTTATTTAATTGCTTAATAAATAGTACATTAAACTAACCATGATTCAAATAAACATATATTTATTTAGTGGGAAGACTTTGTTTCATAATCATAACAATATAACTGCTTAGAATCATCCTGTGATGATACTGTTTAATCATACTGTTATTACAATTTGGAATAAAACAATATTAAGTAATCTGTCTAAGTGATATTCAAAATTCTTAGCAAATTAATGTATTTGAGAGGATATAAATAAATACAACAAATATTAGACTCTGTGGAATGACTTAAGAGCAAGACAAATATAAGCATAATTGATCTGTATTAAATTAATAGTAGTTTAGCAGAACCACTGAAAATTCCTATTGAAAAGAGTAAACAGTTTTTACATTTAAATTTTACTTATGGGAGAGAGGAAATTTCCTAAACAGAACTCTAATGGCTGAGGCTCTGTAAGATCAACAATTGATAAATGAGACTTCAAGAAACTGAAAAGCTTCTGTAAGGCAAAGGACATATTTAATAGGACAAATTGCCAAATTACAGATTGAGAAAACAATCTCTACTAACCCCACATCTGATAGAGTGCTAATATCCAAAATATATAAAGAACTCAAGAAGCTAATCTCCAAAAAACCAAACAAGTCGATTAATAAATGGGGTATAAAAGTAAAGAGATAATTCACAACAGAGGAATCACGAATAGCTGAGAAGCACTTAAAGAAATGTTCAAAGACATTAGTGATCAGGGGAATGCAAATCAAATCAACCCTGAGATTATACCTTACACCAATCAGAATGGCTAAGATCAAAAACTAAGTTGACGACACATGTTCTTGAGAATGTGGAGAAAGAGGAACACTCTTCCATTGCTGGTGGGATTACAAATTACAACTACTCCGGAAAACAATCTGGAGATTCCTCACAAAATTGGAAATAGCTCCACCTGACAGATGCCCCACAATGCCACAGGAGTAGGTGTACCATTATATCCATAGGCACCTTATTTGTTATAGCCAGAAGCTGGAAACAACCGAGATGTCCCACAATGGATGAATGGACACAGAAAATTTGGTTCATTCCATAATGGATTACTATTCAGCTATTAAGTAAGAGGACATCCTAAAATTTGTAGGCAAATGAGTGGAGTTAGAAAATACTGTCCTGAGTGAGATAACTCAGAACCAAAAAGGCATGCCTGGTATGTACTAATAAGTGGATAATAGCTGTAAGGTACAGAATATTCAGGATACAATCCACAGAACTCAAGAAGGTTAACAAGCCTAAAGGCCTAAGTGAAGATGCCTCAATCCCACTTGGGTGAGAGAAGAAAGCAATCACTGGTGTTGGAGGTGCAGAGGGAGGGAGGGATCTGGGTGGCAGAGGGGAAAGGGAGGGGAACAGGGGAACATGATCAGGTATGGGGGGAACAGAAGTGAAGCCCTGAGGGCCAGCAAAAAGAATGAAAACAGGCAACCTCCAGGAGATGGGAGATGGGGGACAGGGAGGACTCTAGAATGTACTACAGATCTGGGAGGTGAGAGATGCTTAGGACTCAGAGGGAGGGACCTTAGATAAAATACCCAGCACTGGGGAAAGGGAACTTTTGGAGTTTACCTCTAGTAGAAAGACAGGGCATCAATTGGAGGGATGGGGCTGCCATCCAACAGTCAAAAACTGACCCAGAATTGTCCCTGTCTAAAAGAACTATAGGAACAAAAATTGAGAAGAAATTGAGGGAAAGGAGGTCCAGTGACTGGCCCAAATTTGTACCCATCTAAATGGAAGGCTCCAAGGCCTGACACTATTACTCATGCTATGGCATGCTTATAGACAGGAGCCTAGAATGGCTGCCCTTTAAGAGACCCAACAAGCAGTGGAAAGAGTCAGATGCTAATACTTACACCCAACCAATTGACAGAAGCTGGTGGTCTCTGTGGTTGAATTAGGGAAAGTCTGGAAGTTGAGCAGGAGGGTGATCCTATAGGAAGACCAACATTCTCAACTGAACTGGAGCCCTGAGATCTGTCAGACACTGAGCCACCAACCAGGCAGCATACACTAGCTAAAATGAGGCCCTTGACACATATACTGGAGAGGACTCTCTGGTCTGGCCTCAGAAAGAGAGGATGCACCTAACCTTTGAGAAATTTGAGGCCCCAGACTGTAGAGAGGTCTGGTGGAGTGGGGCAATATTGGGATACCTCTTGGAGATGGGTGAGGAGGAATGGGATGAGGAACAGTTGGAGGGTGGACAGGGAGGAGGTTAATGACTAGACTGTAAAAAAAAAGATTAAATAATAATAATAATAATTAATAATAATTACTTTACTTGTGTAGAATGTCATTTGGCCACTACACACACACACACACACACACACACACACACACACACACACACACACACACAAATCTATCTACCTACCTATCTATCTCTGAATGTAAACATGTAGATATATATCCACATATACCTGACAATTAATTTCATGAAAACCATAAGCAACTGAGAATATCACATATATATTTGAAATAAATACAGTCCCTGGGAGTATACTTACAACCCAGTGTCAGAAGATCGGTACTGTTTTCAGTTGTCTGTCCTAATATCACAGTAATGCTAAGCCAACTTTGTGATTGGTTCCTATTCATGCCACACTCTATCTTCTGTATTCACTATAGTAGAGAGTACTTTACTGGCGTTTTCAAGCACTCGGTGCAGAGCACTGTCACTGAGGACTAGCACTGAGGGTGCCTCAGAAGAGGAATGTTAAAATGTATGTTTCCTCCCACTCTGCTTTTGACTCTATTCCTTTATGTTCTTGTAACCTGATATGCATTCACTATCAAATGAGAAAAAAAATCATTCATTTTATGTACCATTTATTCTACTTACAACCCAAAGAAAATGATTTCTTACATAAAAAACAAACAAAACAAAAAACAAAAAAACAAAAAACAAAACTGCAAACTATCAGAAAGTCAATGACTTGGCCCACTTTCCATTTGTTTTACATCTAGCCTTGTCCATGCCATCAAGAGATGACAACTTAGCAGCCTGGGAACAGGTCTTCTGCATGGAACACTTCCAAACCACAAAATAAAGAGTTCTTACAGTCTATGATTGGTTTGTCACCTAGCATCGGAATGTCTGGCCTTATTTCTTACTCACAATATACTACTGTGTTCTGCTTATCCCATTCAAGTACAAGAGACTATATATGTACCTAATAAGAGCTTACTCAATTGTTCTGGTTTATCTATAGAATGGGAAATGCAGTATTTGAAACAGATGCTTATACAATGATTTTAAGTACACATGTATTAATGATCCAGAGAGATTTCTATAGAAATTATACAAGACAAACTAAAGGAAATAAAATTAAAATATAGTCACTAAAATGTGAAAGAACGATAAGTAATAATTCATTTAAAATTGGCAAGGAATTTTAAGATATAAATTTAAAATATATATGGAAAGGGTTAAAAGTTTATAAAAAATTACTAACATCCCTAATCATCAAGGCAATTCAAATCAAAATCACATGAGATATCACTCGTAGCATGACTATTTTCACAGAAAACAATGAGTACTTAAAACATGCAAAAAATGAAATGCACAGAGAAGTACTACATGCAATCATTCATAAGTAGAATTTTAAACTGCTGGTCTCATAGAAGTTGAGAGCACATTCCTTGCTAATAGACATTAGAGAATAAAAGGAAAGTGCAAGAGATGAGGGTAGACCACTGTTTCAAGTGAATGATTGGAGGAATAGATTATGACATGCATTGTACAATAGGATGAAGATAGTCATACACACCATCTCTCAAAAAATAGAAGAAAGTAATTACATTTTACTTAATGGAAAGAAACGATGTAAGAACAAATCAGTGAATCAGTAGTGCCCAGAAACAATAAAGACTTGTTTTGTTGCATAATAATAAATATTAAAATAACAATAATGGAAACCATATTTCCAGGAAACCTTCTGTTGATAAACCTGTAAATCAACACATAATATTGACTCACATTTCAAGGAGTTCTGATTTGTCTGGAAATCTAACATTCACAGAAGTAAGCATCAGACTTACCAGATTCATTCATTTCAATGGGAATATATTATACTTATCATGACTTCCTGAATACATTAAGACAGCTAAGATGAGTCTCTCCAATTTTCCTTCTACCAAAACAATAAATACTTGCTGTTCACTGAGTGTATTTATGAAAAGAAAATGTAAAATGTCCATAACATTTTGTATAAATATATAACTTTTCTATGTATTTCTATGCTATAAATAAACAATAAAGGGTGTTCTAGGTTATTTCTGTGACTGTTCAACTGTGGTCCTGGGTGCTCTTTGTCATGTCTGTGATAGTTCAGCTGTAGTTATGTGTTATTGTGCATGTAAGTAGATTTGAGCATTACTGTGATTGCTGACACTCTTTGCTTCTCTATAACTGTGCATATGAATTAGTAAACCACTCTAGGCACAGTCCTATGACTATTAGACACTGCACTTTTCTTCTAAAAGAAATGATCCTGTATTATTTTGTAGGAGTTAATGATCTTACTAGAATCTGGTATTCCTGTCTTTTCTGGGACCTTCTGGATATAGGTAACTAATGTACACATTCATAACTCATGAAAAATTCCAAGTCCTACTAGCACATAGAAGAATTTTATGCAGCTTGATAGAAATGGAGGTAAATATACAGGCTAGCAATCTTAGAAACAACACACACATATATACATACATATAGATAGAAGGTAGGAAAGATTAAATATTAAATGTTTTAGAGAAAAACAGTTATATGATTTATAGTCCTAACAAATGTTTGTAGTGTTAAGTTATATTTGCTTTTCATTTTCTTCTATGTTAATTTGAAAGTTTGAATAATACAAGTATGTAACAAATAAGCATTTATTACTATAATGGAGTATAATAGCATTTTGACTAACCTTTAAGAATAATTTTATTAAATGATTTCAGTTGCTAAGTTGAATATTTTACATTTACTTTAATTTTTTTGAGTTTCAGAGTACTCAACCAAGTAATGTACATTCCTTATGTAAGTTTCCCTGAACACATATTCATAGAATATGAAGAAAATTCCATCCACAATAGCCACTGTAAGAGACAGCCTAAATATGGAAGAGTACTGTTTGTATTTCCACAGCTTATATAAAACAGTAGCATATCTCTCAGAAGGCCTTTCCAGGCGCAGGAAAGACTTAGGCCTCAGGAATCCTTAACTTATACACTTGTGCTTATAAAAGATAGAATAAATGAAGATCAATATACCTACTAATAAAGACTACAGCTTTATGCACGCTTGCCTGCATGTGCATCTTTGTATGCTACACCTTATAGCAACCTGAATTACATAATAAAAAATGCTTATTTCTGTATACAAACACATACATTTAGATTTTCACATGTTTGGTTGAAATGAATATAAATCACCTATTGGAAATGGAATTATGGAAACTTGATGAGAAAAGTACTTAAGAGATTTGCAATATTAGAGTGCCTGCCCATGCATGCACAAACACTTGGAGTTTTATTCAGGCTCTTCATCATGTCTGGGGCTTCTAGTTTATTTTTGTTGCTGAGATAAAATATCCTGACAAGACACAAGTTTGGAAAGAAAGGGTTTATTAAGTTTACAACTCCAGGTTACAGTCTATCATTACACTGAAGTCAAGGTAGAAACTTAGTGCAGATGTCACATAACAACACAGACAAGAACAGAGAGAAGATTGCTTGTTGTGCTCCGATGGACTTCTTCATTCTTATACAGTTTGGGATCCCTTGTTTAGCAAATGGTGCTGAGCAAAGTAAGGTGGCTTCCCACATACTTTTTTTTTGAGACAGAGTTTCTCTGTATAACCCTGGCTGTCCCGGAACTCACTCTATAGACTGGCCTCAAACTCAGAAATTTGCCTGCCTCTGCCTCCCAAGTGCTGGGATTAAAGGCTTGCACCACCACTGCCTGGCTCCCACATAAATTAATGTAAAACAATCCCACACTCATATATTCATGGACAAATTCAATGTAGAAATCCCTCACTGTGCCTTTTTCCTAGATTGTGTCAAGTTAACAATTGGCATAATTATCAGTAGTTTTTCTTGTGAGGAACTAACCAATTAACTGGTTTTCTGCCTTGTATAATGTAAGAAAAACATGATGTCTCCATTTTAAGAAATTGAATAGAATATCTTAAAATTAACTTTTATCCTTTTTGGAATAGAATTGATGTTAAGAATAGTAATATGTTATAATAGATATTATGTAATGTTCCTCAAAGGAATTGATTGTGATTTGGTTGCTTTTGCCATTGTTTGTCTTTTTGAGGGTATTGACAAATTTTATTTTGCACTCTAGATTGCCAGAAGTACATATAGCTGTGTAATATAAGTCTATCTTTGCATTTTTGGCCAGTATGGAAGGAATGATTTTCTGATGGACAAAAATTGCATTAGAGATTTCTTCTAGCCAGTCCTTTGCTTATACAACCTCAGTGCATGTACTACCACTCATCAGTGGGAATAGAAACTCAGAAACTTTCCTAATATGCCACAATGTTCACTGACAGCCTTATTTGTGTGTTCATTTCTTTTTCCCCTCAGAGCAAGTCCATTTCTGAGACCCTATTCAAGACTGTGCAGTAAAGATTTCCAACCAAATCTCAAAACAAAGCAGTAACTTGTCAGTGTCTATTAAGACACACAGAGAAGGATTTGTAAAGACAACAAGCAGAAAAGCATTCACAGATAAAACAAAAATAAAACAAAACAAACACAACACAAGACAACCAAACCAAACCAAACCAAACAAAACCAAACAAAACAAAATACACCACAGATCAAGTGTCCCAGATAGAGTCTTTGGATTACTGAGTTTCTTAGATGGTTCAGGTTTGATGGAGAGTCCATCTACTCCATCCCTGAGATCTAATGCTGTCCTTGATTACGGTCACTCTCATTCATTTGGGAAATAAACAATCATTTCCCAAAACAGAAAATTTGCCTTTTTCATCATTGGAAATCATCTTTCCCAAAATGTCAGCTTTATATGGTTTGAAACATGGCTTTGATAGAGGAGAGAATTATAAATGTATGCAGGAAAGACATGTGTGGCTGCAAAGTTACATGAAGGCTTGCCTAGAGGTAGATTTTTCTAGCACTCTTCTCCTGCTTTGTTTAAGGATTTATGGAAATGTATAGGGTGATGTTGTTTACAGTTTGTTCTGTATAATGTAATCAAATAGCCAATTAGTTAGAAAATAGGATATGTTACAAAATATCCCATACTCTGTTGTGACTAGACTGATTTTTTTAAAACCCCAGAACCTTATTGTTTTTCTTCTAGAGAATCTATTTCTAGCATGGGCATTTTGCATCATTTCTATGATTTTCCAATATTTGGGCACAGAGAGCCTCTTTCATATTTCATTCTAGGAGCCTTCTTATCTATAACTGTTGAAGACATTCATTGGCCAGTTGACCTGATAAAGTCCCTTCCAGACTCTAAAGTATCAGCAGCTACAAAGTGGGAACTCACACAAGGTGTTGGTCATGTTCACTGCAGTGCAGCTGAGAGCATTGCATAGTGTACGGTTTTCACAAAGGGAGTGCACTTTAGCTGTCCTAGGTTCCAAATAAAAACTGTCTTTATGGGGAATACTGAATTCAGTAACCCATTGACATGAACAAAGATGTTTTGGCCATCTCAGTGATGGCATCAATTTTAGATTAATGACCAAACTATTGAGATCCCCTTATGTCCACTTATAACTAATGTGCACTTATAAGCGAGTACTATTATATGTGTCTTTCTAGGTCTGGGTTGTCTTACTCAGAATGATACTGTCTAGGTCCATCCATTTCCCTGAAAATTTTATAATGCCCTTGTTTTTCATAGCTGAATAGTATCCTATTGTGTACATGAACTACATTTTCATTATCCATTCTTAGGCTGAGGGAAATCTAGATTGTTTCCAGTTTCTGGGTATTTACTGCTATAAACATCATTAAGCAAGTGTCTTTGTGGTATATATAGTGATGCATCTTTTGAGTATATTCACAGGAGTGGTATAGCTGTGTCTTGGGGTAGAACTATTTCCAGTGTTTTGAGAAACCACAAAATTAATTTCCAAAGTGGTTGTACAAGTTTACACCTCCAACAGCAATGGATGAGTCTTTCCCTTGCTCCAGACCCTTACCAGCATGTATTGTTGATTGAGATTTTGATCTAAGCCATTGTGATGGGTGTAAGATGAAATCTCAGAGTCATCTTGATTTGTATTTCCCTGATGACTAAGGATGTTAAATATTTCTTTAAGTATTTCTCATCCATTTGAAGTTCCTCTCCTGAGAACTCTCTGTTTAGCTCTGCATTCCATTTTTTTTCCAAGACAGGGTTTCTCTGTATAGCCCTGGCTATCCTGGAATTAACTCTGTAGACCAGGCTAGCCTCGAACTCAGAAATCTGCCTGCCTCTGTCTCCCGAGTGTATTGTATTGTATGGTTTGGGCTTCTTTGTCAATTACCAAGTGTCTGTAGGTTTGTAGGTTTATTTCTGGGTCTTTAATTATATTCTGTTGATCAACCTGTCTTTTTTATGCCAATAATATGTTGGGTGTTTTTACTATTATTCTGTAGTATAGCTTGAAATCAGAGATGGTCCTCCAAAAGTGCTTTAATTCTTCAGGTTTGAAGTAGCTATCTTTCATTTTTGTTTTTTTTCATATGAAGTAAAGAATTGCTCTTTCAAGGTCTGTAAAGAATTGTGGTGAAATTTGATTAAAAATTGTTTTGAACCTATAGATTTCTTTTGGTAAAATGGCCATTTTTTTGCTATGTTAATTCTACTGGTTCATGAGCATGGGAGATCTTTCCACCCACAAAACCTTCAAACGCAAGTTTCTCCTGCATACAAGATAAGCAGGGATAAAATTTAAGCAAAGACTGAGGGGATGGCCAACTGAATACTGGCCCAACCTGAGGTCCATCCCCAGGGAGAGAGCAAACACTCTGACACTATTAATGATACTCTGCTATACTAGCAAAGAAAAAGCTAGCATAACTGTCTCCTGAGAGGCTTCACCTGGCAGTTGACGGAAATAGAGTCAGAGACCAACAGCTGAACATCAGGTAGAGCTTCTGAAAACTTGAGGAATTATCAGGGAATCATCAAGGAAATAATTTAGCAAGCCAGAGGAGTCAAGGACACCACAAGAATATCTACAGAGTCACTAACCTAAGCCCATGGGAGTTCACAAAGACTGAACCACCAGCCAAAGAGCATGCATGGGTTGGACCTTGTCCCCTACATATTTGTAGCATATATGTGGCTTGGTCTTCATGTGGGTTCCCTAACAATTAGAGCAGGGGTTATCTTTTTTTCTGTTACCTGCCATAGGATCCCCTTCCTTTAACTAGACTGCTTAGTTGAGCCTCAGAGGGAGAAGATGTGTTTAGTCCTGTTGGAACTAGATGTCCCAGAGTAGGATGGTACCTAAGAGGGGCTTCCCCTATTCTGAAACTTGGAAGAGGAGAGAACGCTGCCATTTGGAAATAAAGAATGAATAAATGAATAATTTATTCATTCTTTATTTCTCTAGAATTTATTTTTAAAAGAATCAGCCTCACAAAGGATAAGTAGACATTTTCCCTGAGATGAAAGCCTTTCATCTGAAAAGAGGCAGCTGATTTGGAAGATAATCTAGACAGTCAAAATTATGAATCCCTTGGTATCATTATGAACTAGTCACCATCTAGAAATGCAAAGTCAGCAAAAAAAAAGTGTTAACTACTCCCCTGAGGACAATTCTAATGACACTCTTACTCACTGGAGGACACAGACAGCCCTATGCTTTCAGGAACTGTGGCTAAAGGTGACACTTTCAAAGTACAGCTGGGAAATCTTTTCTACATAACAATATCTGATTTGTCCTCGCTTCAGGGTACTTTTAATTTTAGCAAATATTTCTCTTTGGGGACATATTCCATTTTTATTGTATCTTGGGGGAAATTGTTTTTGTATAATTACTTTAGTTTATATTAAGCTTTCAGGGTTTCTATACATATTTATTAATAACTGTAATAAAATAAAACCATAAACCAAAGATTGGGAATATTCTATAGTTCTATAGAGTATTAGTGAGTGAATTCAACCAAAAATAAAAAATAATGAACAAAATCCCCTAGTATATATACATTTTTCCCAAGATTCATTGGACTGATACCTCTAATACATTTTAACCCTAAAGTACAATTAGAAAATAAACAATTAGTCATTAAACATTTGTTTAATACAATTTGACTTTATTCAGTACATTGGAGGAATAAGAATTATAAATGCTAACTACACACTAATATTAGAACAAGTTCTTAGTATTTATGATATTTCTGAAAATAGAGAATTGCAACTAAAATCAATTTTAATACCTGAAATTCAGGTTTATGTGTTTTGTTTTGGTTTGTTTTTAATCTATGTACTATACTGACAAAGGTTGAAACACCCATTTGATCTGGCAACTTTTCTCCTACCCTATCTTTAATTTTAACAAAATTTGTAATTTCTCATTCACATCTGTTCACTATTTATAAGTGCTCTTTTTACCTTATCAATAAGTCATAGAAATACACACCAATAATTTATTCCTATTTGGTATTTGGAATTACAAAAAGTGAAATCTATAGGATGTTGGTTACTGTATTCTCTAGTATATAGTCAGATATAATTGACAATAATATAGTAGTAACAATATACAGACTGGGAAGAACATATATGAATACTTGATGGTGAAGGCAGAGGGACAAAAATCAAGGTTGTGAGGTCACAAACATGTTTTGTACTCCAGTTAAATGTTAACAGCTTAGACAAATTCACTCTTCCTGTTATTAAATTCAATACCTTAGTAATCATCTTATTGTTTGTTTTGCCAAGAGTTGATGAAGCTTAGTTTTTGTCATTTACAACAAAAACTCTGATTATGCTCATCACTGTTAGTAGACTTCTTATTGTTTTTGTGCTTACTACCAGTTTGTACTACATGCAAATTTAAATGTGGTTCCCATGGACATGTGAATGTACCTTTTTTCCTTAGAATTCATTTCCCTTCAGACAGTGAATATCCAGTGACTTTTACTAGAAAATTCATATCAGTTAGAGACAGAAGAAAGGTGGGAATGAACCTGAAGGAGAACATTAACCTGAACCAAATAGTATGCTACTAGCAGAGACAAATGCAAGGTGCTCAAATGGCTGTTGTCTGAGGGCATTGGAAAGTTTTAAGTAATCAGGAGCTTATGAGCAGCTGGCAAGGAAGGACAACACAATGCCAAAGGTAATGATTTTAAGATGTTATGACAGATTTCAAGTAAGTAGTTCACATTTGAAAGTAAATTATGAATATTATAATAATGCACAGAGATTATATGTTAGATCTCTGCTGATGGACACACAGCAATGCATACTTACACATAGGATCGTGACCTAGTTTGAGATAGTGAGTAGTGACTGAGTGAGTAGAAGTTTGAGCTCAGTGAAATTTGAGTCATGTTCCTGTATGGCAGGCTAAAGATTTTGGACAATAATTCAATGGCAGTGTACGATACTTTACAAAGGAGTATAACTATAAGGGAAAAAGACACAGAGGGAGTCAAATGTCTCAAACAGAAAGATGACAGTGCTTGATTTAGCATTTGGAACACAGAGTTAAGTATAAGTGAAATTAAATTAATTTTTAAAAAGGGATGTCAGGTTAGGCAACAATTTGAGACTTTACTTTCAGTACTGTACCAACATTGATGTCAGTCAATATTATATTTGAGATGCCATCAATTAATGGAGTAATTGGCATTCTATTTATAGTCTGGCATTACCATCAGTAGGGAATGTTTGACTTTGTCAGTAAATGATCTTGCAAAATCATATAAGTTTATAGGGTAAAACCAGGCCTGCTCGCCATTTTGTCTGCTCTATTAGCCAGTACCCAATATCCAAAGTACAGTAAGTAATGCACAAAATCATATTATGTGGTACAAGAAGCAGAAGTCCTGCGATTTGTAATATCTAACCTACAGATAATATGGAAATAAAATGAAATATATTGTATTGCTTTCCCAAATTTTAATTCTCCCTCTTTACCATTCTCCTACAGTCTTAATTTTCCCTTCACATTTCTTTACTTTTTGTTTATAGGCATCAATATTTAAACACTTCCTAATGAAAATATTACATCAGAAACATTTTACTAAACTAGACTGTTATCTCACAGTATATATGGATAAATAACCAGAAACTAATTATATACTTTGAGACTTGAAACATTGAAAATGTTAAACTCCTGAAAGGAAACCTAGTGGACATGATGTTGGCTTAAACGATGCAATTTTTGAACAAATTTAAAGCATAAACAAGAGAGCAAAAGTAAAGAAATGGGATGATATGGAACTAGAGACACTGACAGCGTGAGACAAACAGTAGAGAAAGCTGGCAGCCTCAGAGTGGGAAGACTTATAAATGACACATTTAGTAAGGGGCTAATATCCATAACAAATTAGAAATCCATACATCTCAGTATTAAACATTATACAAGATGAAATAAGATTGCTTGAGTTGACAGTTCTCAAAGGGGATAGTCAAATGGCGATTAGTAGAACAAAGGTTCAAAATAGTCCTAGAAATACAAGCAGTAACGCCTCACTCACTGTAGTATCTTCTCCAAATATTAGGGAAGCAGTTATCAAGAAGTTGTGAGATAAGAGGAACTGATGAAGGGAAACATTGCACTCTGTTAGCATCTAAATGCAGTCATTAAAAAACAGTATGGAGTCTTCTGGATAAACTACAAATAGAACAAGTGTATGATGCAGTAATCCTATCAGTAGCTATTTGGCCAAAGGGGGCTGGGGAAGCCGGGCGGTGGTGGCACACTCCTTTAATCCAAGCACTTGGGAGGCAGAGGCAGGTGGAATTCAGAGTTCGAGGCCAGTCAGGTCTACAAAGTAGGACAGCCAGAGCTATGCAGAGAAATCCTGTCTCAAAAAAAAAAAAAAAAAAGCATGCCACAGACATATCTATTTATGGTTATGGATCATTTTCTTTTTCATGTTTTGTTGTATCAGTCAAAAGTGAAAATAAGTAAATGACTGAAAATATAATTTTTGTACTCACATATTTACATATAACTTTACCCTTAAAAACTATAATATTAATAAATATATCATGTACCCACAATTACAGTATAATATAAAATGGTTTCACTATGCTGAGAATCATCTATGGATGACTAATTTATCTCTTTTCCCCCCAAAATCCTGACAACTACCTCTCACTTTATTCTTTCCAAGTATTTGTCTTTTCTAGAATATCATACATCTAAATTCACATATCATATAGTATTTTCATATTTTATACTAGAGATTTAAGTTTCATCTATTTATTTTCATGATTTGATGCTTTACGTTCTTTCAGCATTGTCTGTATATGCTACCACTGGTCTGTCTGTTTATGTACTTCAGAATATCTTCGATGCTTTCAAATGTTTTAAAATTAGGATTAAGGCTGTTAAAAACATCAATGTCTGTTATTTCTGTTAACTGAATCTCATTGTGGCAGATACCATGGAGTGAATGATGTATTGTCTCATGTGTAAGAATTTGTTCCCTCTTCCAAATTGGCTATGCAGTTTAGTATTCCTAAGCAATAAAAGACACATTCTATTAGGCCATCTTGTTACTAGTATTGATATTGACCTTGTTTCAGATTTTAAGTCCTTCAATATGTCTGTGGTATTATCCTCGGATATTTCTCCTATTTTTATTACTATTTCCAGAGTGTTAGACAGTTCTCACGAGTGTATGTAGCAAATCCAGAGCATCACTAACTCCCAAACATTCAGAAAAACCCAAAAGTCAAGAAACTAAGAAAAGAGAGGCCAAACAACTTCCTTCTACCTAAACTTATTGTAATGAGAAAAATTTAGTTAAAACACCTCAATTCCTACAATAGCTTAATGACTTCCAAACAATGCAAATAAATAAATAAAACAAAAGTTTCACTGCAACACAAAATAAACAAAACGTTTGGTGTTCTTGCTCGGAGGCGAACTATAAAAGAATTATAAAATTGATGCTTTATATATATGAGGTGTATATTGCATTCATGATTGTGTGTGCATGTGTGTGTGTGTGTATTCAGTGGGAAGTAATTACAAAACGTAAAGTACAACACATAGATCTTTCGTATACACACACAAAAATACACATGCATATACATTATATATATATATATATATATATATATATATATATACATATATATTATATTTTAATTATAGTATACTGTAGTGGCTATTCTTGGCTGTCAACTTGAGTATATTTGAAATGAACTACAATCCAGAATTGGAAGGATCACCAGTGAACCTAATCTGGAGGCTGGGAGATAGAAGTTTCTGATCTGGATCTTGGTATGGAGATCTTGAGACACAGTGGTGATTGAATCCAGAAGATTAAGACAGGGAGATCTCTGAGT
>NC_034598.1:12890358-12895335 GCF_900095145.1 Mus pahari
AAGGTGAAGGAAATACAGAATGGGTAGTAGAGGAAGGTAGTTATAAATACCACTTAAGGCCATGTAATCAGTTGCAGAAACGAGGANTATAAAGTAATATGAATGCTCCTGTCTTATTTTGCTAACGAATGCATTTGTCTCTCTTCCAACATTAATTTGTATTTAAGTTGAGACACTAAAAGGATGTTCCCAAGGGACATTGCCCCATTGTTAATTTGCAAAATGTGTTTGCAATTGTATGAGGATATTTATATCATGTTAGGCGTACTCACAACCTCGTTATTGTTTCACAAATGCGTTTGCGATTGTACGAGGGAGTTATATCATGTTAGGCATATTCATAACCTTGTTATTTTTTCACAAATGCGTTTTCGATTGTACGAGGGATACTTATATCATGTTAGGCGTATTCACAACCTTGTTATTGTTTCATGTGAACATGAGATATGATTTGTGTCAAGTTGACAAGGGGTGGATTGTAGTGGCTATTTCTGGCTATCAACTTGAGTATATTTGAAATGAACTACAATCCAGAATTGGAAGGCTCACCAGTGAACCTAATCTGGAGGCTGGGAGATAGAAGTTTCTGATCTGGATCTTGGTATGGAGATCATGAGACACAGTGGTGATTGAATTCAGAATATTAAGACAGGGAGATCTCTGAGTCCAAGGTCATCTGGGATTAAAGGTGTGGTGGCACACAACTTTAATCTGGGCTACACCTTCTGCTGGGGACCATATAAGGACACTGGAAGAAGGGAATCTGGCTCTCGCTCTTTTGCCTTCTTGCTTCAACTGCTAGACCCTTGGTCTTCCATTCACAGCTATTACTGAACCATTGTTGGGATTTGGACTGCAGACTGTAAGTCATCAATTAATTCCTTTACTATATAGAGCATATCCGCAAGTTCTGTGACTCTAGAGAACCCTGACTAATACATATACATATATACATATGTATATACCATGCTTTTAATACCTACAAACAACATTCTAAGCCTTAATGTGTGAATTTTTCAACCTTTACAGCCTTTCTTGCTGTTGCATATTTGCAAATGAGTTGTGTTATTTCCCCATTCATTGTCTGCTACTTTCCCATTTGCTCCATATTAGCTTTGTATTTTAGTCTTTATAAGCTTAAGCAAAAGATTTTAGCCTATTTGATACCAGTGTCACAAACATTTGAAAGCAGTTTCAATTTCCCTGAAGACAACTGAAATAAGTTTGTAAACTAATCTCAAATGATACCAAGAATATAAATGATGAAGTTCATGAATTAATGCGATTTGTAAGAAATTAGTTAACCATTTTGACTTGGTAAATTATAAATCTATGTGACAAAATATATACAAATCCTAAATGTTATGAGTAGCATACTGATGGTGCATAAAATCCACAAATAATTTATCTAAATCATATCACAATTGCTTAAAGTTAATGAGAGTTTGATAAAGACGGTAGTATTTGTCCCACTTTACAATGAGGAAGTTAGATATTAAGCCTTAGCCAAAACATACCCTTCAACTGGATGACAAATTATATCTTTTAAAAATAATAGTTACAAATTTTAGATATTTAAGATAAGATAATAACAAAGCAAAGAGTAATAACTAAACCTTTTTATATACCAACATTTTAGAAAGTATTCTTGAGAATGAACAGGCAACTTCAAATTTCTTGCATTATACAAAAGTTTCACTGAAATAAACACTTTAAACAGAGTTGAGGACATCTGTTCAAAAGCTATATTTCTGAGTTCCTTCTCAATGTCCTCTGTGAAAACAGGCACCCTTAAAAACAGACAAATCAAGCTTTGCTCAATTTGTCAGCCTAAGGGAGTTCCATTGTTCAGAGAAAATAAGATGGATATTCTAAATAGGATGTTTTTGGAAGCCTTTCATGAGACATCAGTGACTCTTTAAAGAGAGTTTATTGATTCTTCAGGCTGCACCTGAGGCAGTTCAAGATCTATTGCTCTGTCACTTTAAAGGCGGCAGCAGACATGCTACTTTTCCTAGGAGAACTTTCTCTTAAGACCTAAAAATTTCCATGAACCAATTGCATCTGTCATCTCCTACTTGATCTACCAAATCCCAGAGGCCATGTCTAAATGGTTAAAAGCCACGGTTTTGCTCAGAATTTGTTGGAACAAATTTATATTTGGAGAAGTGAGTCTGTAAATGAAAACTAAGCATGCAATCCTGAAAACACTGCAAGATTTTGTGATGATGAGAGGCAGGAATCTAAGAATCCTGAGAAAACCAACCTAAAACCAACCTCTTAGGCAGCAAGCATGTCAAGAGTCTGAGAGATGTGACACTCACTGTCATTGTGGTTATTTATTCTAGGGATAGGAAGCTGATTATTTAATCAAGAAAATAAATTGTGTTTGGGAATGAAAAAAATTAAAACTCTTATTTAGTGTGTAGGGAAGAGGGTAGGGAAGAGGGACTCTATGAATTATAGTACATGTGTGATGGTGTTAGGACTTACATGACTCAGTTCTCTTCTCTTTCCATCCTGTAGGTTCTAGTGTCCAAACTCCCGCCATCAGGCTTGCTAGCAAGCAGTTTTACATACTAAATCATCTCACATCCTCAGGAAAGAAAGAACTTTTATCCATTATTTATTCCAAATTCCAGCTACTTCTGAAATTTAATGTGTTATGTCAAGTTTTGAGGACTTTAAATATTTTATTTTTTCCTTCCAATATAGTCATCTACAACTATTTCCATGCCCCTTGGAAATACTGTCTTTTAGAATTCCCAGAAGTCTTGAGTTAAAATACATTGTATAAATTCAACCATAAGAAAGGAAGTCAAATTTTCATCATTCTATGCCAATGCCCCAAATAATGAGAACTCATACCTTTAATCATTTAGATATTTTCTTGAGCCTTTATGAAAGCACAGAATTGTCATTTTCTTTTCTTAGAAGGAAAGCAAATATATGTATACATGTACAAGCGAACTGGACTATAATTGACTTTGAATATATGTCAAAAATAAGATTATATACAGTATTATCAAAATGTTATGTTATTTGTTGTAGTTACTTTTGGAGTTAATCATACTAGTTTAGCTGAACAGTTTAAAAAGAAATATCTGCTTTTAATAAATGAACCCATCTGCGTACTCCTGTGATTGCATAGAAATCAAGTACCTTACTTCTTAAGAGGCAATTTGGAAGTATATATTACCTGCAATAAGAGAAATTTAGAGTATGCTCATTGATTTCTTCCTCTATTCTGTTTTTGTTTTTGTAAGTTTACTTAAACTGATTATGCTTCTAAGAGTCTGAATATCATTAATTATTGAATTCATTCCTTTATGTCCTTGAGTTAACAAATTAGAGTACTAAACTACATTATCTGATGAGACAGAGTTAAGTCCGTACCTGTGACCAGATAAATTCTTAGCAATATGCCATAGGATAGTCAGTTCATGGCACATATCTAAACATAATAAAAGCAATTCACAGCAAACCAATGGTCAACATGAAATTAAATGGAGAGAAACTAGAAGCAATTCCACTAAAATTCAGAAGAAAACAAAGTTTCCCACTCTCTCCCTATCTATTCAATATAGTACTTGAAAGTTTAACTAGAGAAATTAGCCAAAAGTGTATAGGAGATCAAGGGGATACAAATTGGAAAGGAAGAACTAAAAGTACAATAAAAGTATCACTATTTGCAGATGATATGATCGTATACATTCCAACCCCCAAAATTCCACCGCAGAACTCCTATAGCTGAAAGACAACTTCAGGAAAATGGCAGAATATAAAATTAATTCAAACAAATTGGTAGCCTTTCTTTATACAAATGATAAGCACGCTGAGAAAGAAATTAAGGAAACCACACCCTTCACAATGGCCATAAATTTTATAAAATATCTTTGTGTAACCCTTACCAAGCAAGTGAAAGACTTATGTGACTTACAATCTCAAAAGAAAGTAAAGGAAGACCTCAGAAGATGGAAAGATCTCCCATGCTCATGATAGGATTAACATAGTGAAAATGGCCATCTAACCAAATGAAGTCTACAGATTCAATGCAATCCCCAACAAAATTCCAACTCAGTTTTTCACAGAGATAGAAAGAGCAATTCTCGGAGTCATAACAAAAAATTATAACAATAAAACCAGGATAGCCAAACCAATTCTCAACAATAAAAGACCTTCTGGGGGGAATCACCTTACGTGATCTCAAGCTGTACTACAAAGCAATGGTGATAAAGGCTGCTTGGTATTGGTACAAATACAGATAGTTTGATCACTGAAATATAATGGAAGACCCAGAAAAAACAAACAAACAAAAACAAACAAAAAACAACACACATTATTACTATGGACACTTGATCCTTGACAAAGAAGTCAAAATCATACAGTAAAAAAATAAAATCGTGTTCAATAAATGCTATTGGTCTAACTGGCTGTCTGTATGTAGAAGAATGAAATAGATCCATATTTGTCACCCTACACAAAGTTCAAGACGAATTGGATAAATAACTTCTACATAACTTCTACATAAAACCAGATACAATGAATGTAACAGAAGAGACAGTTGGAAATAGCCTCATTGACACAAGGGGAAATTTCCAGAACAGAATACCAATGACTTGGGCTGTAACATCAACAACTGATAATTGGAAATCTTCTCTAAGTTAAAAAAAAGTGTCAATATGAAAAATCAGCAAATTTAAGATCGGGGAAAAACATCAATAACCCCAAAGCTCAGAGACAGCAAATATACTATATATATGTATGTATGTATTCAAGGACTTAACCTCCAAAAAAACAAGCAACACAATTAAAAGATGGAAGAGCTAAACAGAGATTTCATGACAGAAGAATCTCAAATGGCTGAGAAGCACCTAAAGAAATATTCAAAGTCCTTAGTCATCAGGGAAATGCAAATCAAAATGACCCTGTACCTTACACCAATCAGAATGACTAAGATCAAAAAAAAAAAAAAAA
>NC_034598.1:12898200-12905295 GCF_900095145.1 Mus pahari
TACAGCACAGGCCATTGCTGTTCTGTTAAGGAATTTTTTCCCCTGTGCCCATTTCTTCAAGGCCTTTCCCCACTTTCTCCTCTATATATTTTAGTGTCTCTGGTTTTATGTGGAGTTCTTTGATCCACTTAGACTTGATCTTTGTACAAGGAGATAAGAATGGATCAATTCATATTCTTCTGCATGTTAACAGCCAGTTGTCCCAGCACCATTTGTTGAAAATGGTGTCTTTTTTCCACTGGATGGTTTTAACTCCTTTGTCAATGAACAGCTAACCATAGGTATGTGGGTTCATTTCTGAGTCTTCAATTCTGTTCCATTGATCTACCTCTCTGCCACTGCACCAGTACCATGCAGTTTTTAATCACAATTACCCCCAGAGCTCGTGTCTCTAGCTGCATATATAGCAGAAGATGGCCTAGTCAGCCATCGTTGGCAAGAGATGCCCCTTGGTCTTGCAAATTTTACATGCCTCATATAGGGGAATGCCAGGGCCAAGAAGTGGGAGTGGGTGGGCAGGGGAGCAGGGTGCAGGGAGGGTATAGGGGACATTTGGGATAGCATTTGAAATGTAAATGAAGAAAATATCTAATAAAATAAGTTTTAAAAAAAAGAACATAGTAGTCATACCTTTCATAGGCAACCTATAAAAGGGACCATGTTCTGGATTATTCTATTGAATGACAACTGGTTAAGACCACAGGGAACAGCAGGAGATCCTTTAGTTTCACTTCTGGACAAACAGTTGTAGTGTGTCACATGGTGCCAAGGAGTTTGAATTCAGGATTCAATGGGGATAACTTAACTGAAATGTTCAACGGTGGGGAGATAGAATCTGAAGAGGCAACCCCCCAGTAGATAGAGAGGGCCCCCAGTGGAAGAATGGGGTCACCAGCCAAAAGTTACAGGAACAAAAATGGAACAGAGATTGAAGAAAAGGCCATCCAGTGACCAGTCCAAGTTAGGATTCATCCCATGGATGGGCATCAAACTCTGACATTATTACTATTGTGCTTGCAGACAGGAGCCTAGCATGGCAGTCCTCTGAGAGGCTCTACCAGCACCTGAGTGAGATAGATACAGATACTTTGAGTCAAACATTGGACTGAGGTCAAGACCCTTATGGAAGTGTTAGGGGAAAGATTGAAGGAGCTGAAGGGGATGGCAACCTCATAGGAAGATCAACAGTATCAACTAGTCAGGACACCTGGGACGTCCCAGAGACTAAGCCACCAAACAAAGAACATACATGGGCTGATTTGTAGCCCCTGGCACATATGCAGCAAAGACACCCTTGTCTGGCCTCTATGAGAGAGAGGATGTGCTTAATCCTTGATGCCCCAGGGAAGGGGGATGCTGGTGGTATGAGGTGGGGGTGGGTGGGGGTGGGTGGGGGAACATCATCTCAAAAGGAAAGGGGAGAGGGAAGAGGGGGAAGAACTCTTGGAGGGGGACTGGAAAGGCAAGCAACATTTAGAATATAAATAAATAAACAATAAAAAGAAGAACACAACATGAGAAAACAGGGCATGGTATGAATGATTAAAATGAGTTTGGCCTTACAGATCTACATTGGTAAATTCCAGACACTGGTTATGCTGGTGATTAATGACCTTCTTATATTTTTTTTTTCAGAAAACCTTAACCATGAGTGTATAAATTTAAAATGTTTGACTCTTTTGATTCCATGCTGGTCTATGGAATTGACATATTAAACTGTAATTTCCATGAAACAAACAAGTAAACAAAAAAAAAAAAACAAACAAAAAATGAGGATATCTGAATTTTGCAGGCAAATGGATGGAACTAGATAATATTATCCTAAGTGAGGTAACCAAAAGGACTTGCATAGAATTTACTGAATGATAAGTGGATAATAACCAAAAAGTACAGAATACCTAGAGTACAATCCACAGACTGTAAGTGTAACAAGTTGAAAGGCCCAAGACTTGATGCTTCAGTCTCACTTAGGAGGAAGAAAATAATTATGAGAGTCAGATGGAGGGAGGGACCTGGGTAGGAGAGGGAAGGGAACAGGATCAGATATGGGTGAGGGGACAAAAAGGAAGGCTAGACAGCATGGAGAATTAATGGAAATATGTAGCCTCAGGGTAGGAGGTAGAGGTATTCTGTGAAAGGAACCAGAGTTTAGGAGGTGAGAGACTCTCAGGACTCAGTGGAAGTGATCTTAGCCAAAATGCCAAACAAATGAGGGAGGGAACCTCTAGTAGATGTATGTCCCTCAAATGGAGATACAGGGTTACTAACCCACAGTCAAAATTTCTGATCAGGAACTGTTCCTGTCTAAAAATCTGCAGAGATAAAAATGGAGATGAGACAGAAGACAGGAGCCTACCTAGAATGGTTGATGGTTGCCCTCTGAGCGGTTCTACCATCAGTTGACTTGAGACAGATGCAGATTCTTATACCCAAACATTGGACAAAGTCAGGGACCCCCCTCCCCTGGTTGAATTAAGGGAAAGATGGAAGAAGCTGAAGGGAAAGTTGACCCCATAGGAAGACCAGCAATCTCAACTAACCTCAGGGACCTCAGGGAGCTCCCAGAGCCTGAATCACCAACCAGGCAGCATACATGTGCTGATCTGAGGCCCCCTGGTACATATGTAGCAGAGGTTGGCCTGATCAGGACTTAGTGGGAGAAAAATGTATTTAATCCTTGAAAGACTTGAGGTCTGAGGGAAGGGGGAGGCTTGCTGGGGGCAGCATTCTCTGAGGTAAGGGGGAGGTGCAGTGGGATGAGGAACTGGGTGAGAGGGGTATCAGGGAAGGAGGCAAGGGCTGGAATGTAAATTAAAAAAAAAGTATATAGTCAATATAGTCCAATATAGTCAACCTGGCACTAAATTGATGCTTTCAATGTACCAGAATATATACCATATATACACCCTGAGTAAGAGTCGTTATATATGAAACTGTTTCCTTAATAGAACTGATTCATCTAATCAAGAATCAAATGATAAAAATGGGGCCAGTACTCATAAACATCACTATTAACCTATTAGTAAAATGTTCTTCCTTTTGCTGAGCTGCTATTCTGTTGTTCAGGTAGAAGAGACTTTCCTCCAGGTACAGCAACATTTTACTGACCAGAATTTAAGACTGGGTACCTTGGACCCCTCATTTTCTCATTCAAATGGTTAAGAAAGGAGTTGTAACATTAGCAGCAGTGATTTCCCTAGAATACCAGGTAGGGTACGTTGTACTTCTTCACCATAGAGCTCAAATCCAAGAGAGTGCATAGGGTATCTCTTGGTGTTACCATGTTCTGTGACAGTTATCAGTGGAAATCTATAACAACCTAAAGCAGAGAGGATAATAAATGGCCCAGACCATTAAAGAATGAAGGTGTGGATCACCTTCCCAGTGAACTAATCATGACTTGCTGGGGTGCTTGCTGAAGATAAAGGAAAAATAAAACATTTAGCATAAAAAGATAATTATAAATACTAGCTAAGGACATATGATCAGTATGGAAACAATAAGTATAGTTACCATGAATGTTTCTATCATATTGACTTATGCATGTCTATTAAGCATATATTTGTATATTACTGACATAATATCAGCAATTAAAGGCATATGTGTATATAAATATATATATCCATATTTATGCTATGAATTATTTAAGAGCTAACATTTCCTCTAAGCACATTCCTACTTATTATGGGAAAATTGTGTTTTCAATTGTACATGAAATACTTGTATCATATTAGGTGGAATCTTGACTTTAAAATCTTTATTTAAAATCTAAGCATAGCATAAAGAGATGTGACTGGGTAACAAGCTAGTAAGAGGTCAAATTTGATGGTAAATCTATTTTAATATAATATTTTCATATTCTTTGAGAGTATTTTTTATCATACCCACCTCCCATTCGCTCTTCTTTTCTGAAATCCCAACATAGCCCTTCATTTAAAAAAAAAAAATCGCTTGTTGAGTCTAATTAGTCCTGCCTTATGTCCATAGGAATAGGCCATCTGCTAGAGCATTGTACCTGGAAAACAGATTCTCTCCCCTCACCCCCAATTGTCCATACTTTCTCAGCTAAGAGTGGAGCCTCATGAATCCCTCCCCTCGCATTGTTGGAATATTTGACTGTCTTGATCTTGTGCCAGGAACAACAGATACTAAGAGATTATGAATGAAATGACTTGCCTTACTCAGCAAACACTATTTGAGAACAGCCCTCATCTACCTCTAACACTTATCCTTTTGCCCTCTCTTAGGTGATGTGCCCAATGAACTTGAGTACTCACTTCACAGATATATTCTCAACACTTTGACTGACCATAAGAAAAATGAAGGTTATGTAAAGAAAATAGAAAGATGCACTAATCTATGGATAAAAATATGAATATTTAGAAATTAATGTGAAAATATGTCTATTTAGCCAAACAATATTAATACATTTTCCCAGAAGCATAGCAACATTTTTTATATACAAAACCCAGAGGCCCATTACTACTACTGCCCCAATGTTCTGGGTTCCTGAATGAGAGACACACATTTATATATTGATATGCCTTAACTAGCACGACAGCTGGGCTACTTCCTAACCTCCACATGGTTAACCCATCTCCAGCTGATAATCTCAAGTTATTACTTAGTAAATTCTTCATTCTATCTTGGCTGCCTTGGACTCATAAGTCTGCCCAACTAGGTCACACTCTCCTGCCTCCTTCTAATGCTGGCTATGCCTCCCTGGCCTCCAGTTCTCTTCTCTTTCTCCTGGCAGAGAAGGAAGATCTCTTCTCCTCCCTTGGTCCCAAGGCCAGGAATCCTAAAAGTCCCATCTTTGTCTGCCCTTTGTCTGTGACTTTCCCAGCATGAGTTTCTTCCTCTGGACTGCAAGTAAATCTAATCACAAAGCATCTGGTTACTCCCATAATGTTCTCACCATCACACCAAGTTAATCGGGGGCATAGCATGCCAAGCTAGTCAATACTGTAACTCTTAGAATTTACAAATGGGGAATGGTGATCATGAATTTTCTCTCCAGCAGCCTGAACAGCACCTTCTGTTCTTTGAATGCTAGCCACCAAGGAAGGAGCTAGCAGTTCAGTACCAACATGATATTTTCATTTTTCATGGTCAAAATATATAATGTCATAGGGTCTTACCATTAAATTCTGGTGGGCAACCGAGAGCAACTCCAATAGCCTGTTTTGTTTGGTGGACTCTTGGAGCTCTTGACCAAGTAGTTGAAGAGAGGTCTTATACACATAGTTTTAGATTTTCTCTTAATAACCTGTAACTTCTGAGAAGATCACTATCCCACCATGTAAGGTAACTAGTAGGTCCCTACATGGACTTTCAAGACATACTCAACATTAGTTGTCCCTCACTTACTCTCTCTTCTGCCACACCATCCTGTTCCTTTCCCATTCAGTGACCCCTTTGTAGGTCTTTTTTTTAACTTTTACATGCATAGCATTTTAAACAAACAAATCTAAAACTTTGATGTGAGAAGCCACATATGAGAAAGAACATGTACTATTTTTCTTTGTGGGGCTGGGTTTCTTCACTATAATTTTTACATTTGCATTCATTTTCCTAACATTTTCATAATTTTATTTTTCCCTACAGAAGTATACAATTCCTTTGTGTATATGTGCCACTTCTTTCTATTTTCATTTCATCAGCTGATAAGCATCAAGGTTGTTTCATCTCCTAGTTATTATAAGATGGTAGATATAGTTCTAATTTCCATAGTCAATGCACCATTTATGTAACCAGCAAGAGTGAATAAATAGTCCTTATTCTACACATGCTCACTCTTTTATTGTCATTTGTTTTCATAATGTAGGTCTCTTTGATTGAGGTATCATAAAAATACAAAATATTTTTAATTTGCATTTCCCTGATGAGAATAGTAAAATTTTAAAAATGTATTTCTTTACCATTTATCTTTCTTTTGGAGAACTCTGTTGGTCTCTTGTTCCATTTTTAAATTAACTATTTTCTTAGAGTTTTTTTTTTTCTTTTTTTAATTCTCTAGGGTTTTATGTTGTTTTTGTGTGTTTTTTGTTTTTTTGTTTGTTTGTTTTTTATTGTTGTTTGTTTTTTGTTTTGGGGGGTTGTATTTTTTTTTTTAGTTTTTTGAGTTGTTTATGTATCAACATACATCCTCTGTTACATGCATAGCTAGGAGAGATATTTTTTTCTACTATATTGGCTTACTGATCAAAAATCTAAGCATTTCCCTTGTAGACATAAACTTTTAATTTAACAAGATCTCACTTACTGATTGTTGGTCTTATTTTCTGCATAACAGAGATCTTACTTTAAAGTTATTATAGGATGCATCCCAAAGTGTACTTCTTACTCTTTTCTGGAGAGTGTTTGGAGTTTCAGATACAACACAGAGAACTTTGATCCATTTGTAATGAATGGGGTAATAGGGGTCATTTTATACTGAGCAAAGAAATAATCAATAAAGAAGAAATTAGAATTATAAATAAATATATACCAAACAAAGGGCCTTCTAATTTCATTAAACAAATGCAACTTGATTTATAATAGTAGATTAATTCCAGTGTAGGACTAGAGGATGGATTCAATGCCAGACTTTCACCACTAAATAACTGGACAAAATTTTAAAAAGGAAATGTTATAATTTAAGTACATAACAGAAAAAATTGCATAATACACATCTATACTGTGTTCCACTCAATGACCACAACATATATATCCTTAGCAGCCACTGGAATCTGCTTTAAAAAGATCACATGTTGGATCAAAAGCATGCTTCAAAAAAATCAGGAAAGCTAAGTGAACATCCTTTATTCTATTTTAACACATAGGACACAGCTAGATATCAAACATTGGCATTTAGTCTAGGCCCCACCCCACAGTTACCTGGCACTAGCCAGGTGTGAGTGGCTCACTATAAAAGGGGCTGCTTGCCCCCTCTTATCTCTCTTGCTTTCTTGCTCTCACTCTGTGCTCTTTCTTCTTCTTCTTCTTCTTCTTCTTCTTCTTCTTCTTCTTCTTCTTCTTCTTCTTCTTCTTCTTCTTCTTCTTCTTCTTCATCTTCTTCTTTCTTCTTCTTCCTCTCTCTCTCTCTCTCTCTCT
>NC_034598.1:12905326-12913835 GCF_900095145.1 Mus pahari
TTCTTCTTCTTCTTCTTCTTCTTCATCTTCTTCTTCTTCCTCCTCCTCCTCCTCCTCCTCCTCCTCTTCCTCCTTCTTCTTCTTCCTCTCTCTCTCTCTCTCTCTCTCTCTCTTTCTCCATTTCCCTCCTCTTCTCTCTCCACATGATCCTGACCAAACTTTAATCCTCTTTCTCTGCATTTCTCTGTCATTACTCCCTCAGCTCCCCTGCTCATGCCCTGAATAAACTCTATTCTATACTTTCATGTGGTTGGTCCCTGATGGGGAAGAGATGCTTCAACAAAGGCCCAGCAGAGACACCCCCTTCTCCCACACTTGACTGCACCTTCTCCAAACATATTCCTTTCTTTGTTTTTGTTTTTTTATAAAACACAACATCAATAGCAAAAGAAATTACAGAAAATGTGTAAGTTCATGGAGATTAAGCAACACACTGTTGATTCATGACTGAGTCATTAAAAAGAAAAGGAAATAAAAACATGCCTGTAATCAACTGAAAATGAAAATACACTCAATTCTGTGGAATGCAATAACATCGAGGGAACTTTATTTTAAGTACCTATGGGGGGGGGGGGAATAGATCCAAAATAACCCAATGACAAGCCTTAAGGAAAAAGGGAAAAGAACAAAACAAACTGAATGGTAGTAGATAAGAAGAAATAACAGAGGTTAGCCACTAAAAATTGTCAGCTGAGTAGCTCTGGAACAAACTATGAAACTTGCCTTTGGGTGGATTTGAAAATATTTTATGGAAGGAATAATGAGGGCAGAAAAATCTTCAAGTGGTCAACACGTAATAGCTGCAATGAGCAAGAAGTCCCAAGAAGGGCAAGGGGGAATGATGCTTGTTTGCCTTTTGGCTATCAAGTGTGTCTATCCCGTTGTTGTTCCTATTTTTAATAACCTTCAAGAACATTAGACATTAAAAGACAGCTTTATATTTTTTTGCTTTGCAACACAAATTAGTGTTTCTCCAAGACTCTTTTAGGCTTTTTTGCCACAGTAAAATTTCTGTTGCATCCAAATTAATGTTACTGGGTTCTCAGCCTCCCCAGCATGTAGAAGTCCCCCATCATGCAACCTAATCTAATAATTCTCTTTTCATAAAACTTATTCTTTTTATTCTTTTTGTTTGTTCTATTCTTCTAGACTTCACAGTCTAGAGTATTCTAAGTAATATATCTGTAATCTCATAATGGAATAAACACATACAAATAGAGTTTAAATGTTGTATTTAAAGCTAAAATGTTTAAAATGTTAGAAAATACTTATCTATTCATAAAATGACAACATATAAAACTATGTAATATATTATTTTAAGATACATGAAGGTAGGACGTCATTATTAAGACAACAAAGAACAATATCAGGGGATTTGGAAAAGTAAGAGTTTGGGTCTAGAGGTGAAATTAAAAGTCTAATAGGTTAAAAATATTTAGAGGATCTCAAAAGTATTTATTGGGTTTTAATTTCTTATTATGCTATTTCTTGAGTATTCCTAGAATAAGTAAATATATTTTATTTGAGTTTGTGCTAATGATGTATTATTTTACATAAAAATGTTCTTCAAACACAAAATTATTTGTAATAGTAATCTTTAAATAATTACCCATTAATGTGGATAACATTATGTTGGGTTCTTGGCATATTAAAATAAAATACGGATTTTTACAAAACACTTCAAAACATTCGTAGTTTATGTACATTTAGTTTTTAATGAAATAGCTTGTCAAATAAGAGAGATATTTAGGATAATAAAATGGCTTTTGTCATTTCATCAATAGTTGGTATAGTCTTGGTTTAATTGATTTTAGGACCAAGCTAATTTTATGCTTGAGAAATAGACAAATTCAGGCTAAAACTTCAGCAGTTCTCAATTAGTTTTTGACTTATTACAATTAGTACTGGAAGCAATAAGATGGAAGAAGGAACAGTGTCAGCAATTGAATGTTTTTTAAACAGGGTTTAGAAAAAGGCAAGAAAAGGTGTTATATGGATAAGAAGAACTCAGAGACTGAATTACTACATTTTAGTTCTTTTATTTTTTACTATTTTTTTATGTATTTATTATGTGTATGTATGTGTGTTAATGTGAGTAATTGTGGGGGGCACATAAGCTACACATGCATGCAAGAGCCCATAGACATCAAAAGAGGGAATCAGATCCCTGGCAACTGGAGTTACAGGTATTTATGGATATCATGTGTATACTAGGACTACCTGGGTCATCCTTAAGAGCTATCAGCACTCCTAACGATTAAGATGTTTCTCAAGTCTGAAAAATAACAATTTTAGAAATGTTCTTGGTCCTAGAGTATGTATATGTGATTATTTGAAGTGTAAATCTTCAAATATCAAAGATAAAATTTAGTGTGAAATCTGTGGTAGATGATTAATAGGTAACATGAAAAATGCAAAGATCTCATCGTTACTTTTAATTATCCCATTCCAAATGCACAATGAGATTAATTTCACTGAATTATAAATGCTGGTGATTAAACACAGGTGTTTTTATTCCAACTAGAAAATGGCAGTTATAAAGATTGTGCATATTATATCTCTTAACGTTAGGGATTCATAAAACCTTAAGAAGAACAATGTATCTTTTTATTTAATTAAATATATACTTTCTGTGTTTCATAAATATTTGAGCTGAATGAATGGATAATTTTTGATATGTAATTTTTATATATACATATAATATGTATATTAATATATATCGACAAATATTTTACTCACACACTCATACACACACACACACACACACACACACACACACACACACACGGGCAAGAGAAAGTACAAATGGGATCAGAGGATACGATCAAGGGAAAAGTATTTGAGACTTTTTAATTTCATCAATAAATTGTTCAATAAACATCCTAACAAATGTTGATGTGTTTTAAACCAAAATGAAAACACAAGTTTCTTTGGAGCTAATGAATGAAAGCATCAGTTAAAACTTTTGGTAAGCACTTTCACTCTCTCGGTAATTGAGACTGTCCATATGACCCATGGGTCAATGTTATAATTTAAAATTGACTTACTACTGATACAGGGGAAATCAGGGTCCCCTCAGGATTATTAGTTTCATTAATAAAAGACTTTCAAATGGGCTCAAATAAAAGCTCAACAATTTTACTAGAGTTAAAAAGAGCACACCCCAAGGTTGTCAAGCTGAGAGTCTGCAGCTGTGGGGAGGAATAGGAGAAAAAGGAAAGCATCCATCCTCCATGCTAGCACTGAGCTCAGACAAATAGCCACATGGAGAAGAAGCGATATTTAGAGAAAAACAATTAAAAGCCTACATTCTTGGGGAAACCCAAGAAAAGGACAAATTGATGTTTACTATGGGTTAAAAAGCACAAACATTGTTTCATGTGTTCCTGCTAGAAAAAGAACAAGCATTTAAACAAAGAAACATGAAATTTGGGGGGGTTAATGGTTTCAGGTGTGTTTTTCTGAATTCTCAGTAGCAGGATCTTCTCCATTGTGTTTTGCATGATGAGCTCTTTTCACCTAGATGAAGGGAGAGTACCTGTTCTGCAGTGCTGCAGCTGTTGACAGTTTGCTCTACCAGGCAGGTACTTTTGTGTTTTTTTCTTGGCTGGTATTGCTAGAACTTAGGGGTCTGCTGTCTTTTGTAAGGCCTAAAAGTATAGCAGGAAGAGAAGAAGCATACTGACTTGGTGGCACCATATTGGCAGGCTGCGGTGGGGGTTGGGATTGGACTTTTTGTTAGTGGTCCCTTGGACGGTCTGGATATTGACAGGGGTCAGAGCAGTAACTCCACCAGAAAACAATCGAAGGAAGAAGACACAGTGTCTGTCTTCAGAGTGGAAAGGCCTGGGTCTTTTACTCACAAGTGTTTGTTTAATCTGGAGTTCAGATGTGGGTCTGCGTGAGCCACAGGCTGTGGAGTGCTTCAGCTAGGTAGCCCACGTTAGGCACCAAGTGTGGGTCCATGTTCTGGCTTGCTGTTTGGGTGTGTGAATTCCAATTGGGCAGAAAAAAAATAGGAGGTGCTAGACTATAGATGTAGCCTAAAATGGGGCTCTCAGCTAGGTGAGAAACGAGGCAGGCTGGGCCCGAAACTAGGGTTCCCAAGCTCCCAGACACCCAGATGCTGCTCGGAACCACTAGGAGTTGGGAATAGGGTTGTGGATTGGCAATGATCCTGGGGCCAGAGAGAAGGGAAATCCAGCTTAGCACAGAGGCTAATGTCTGCATAGAGAAGGCAGAAGGGCCTCCTGAAGGCTACTTAGGATATGCAGCCTGTATGATGAAGGCTTCCCCACACCTCATAGGGTGGTTCTTGATGAGGGAAACAGTCTTTACTTGTCCAAATTGTTTAATGGTAATGGAAAACGGATGCATACAACTTACTCAAGATGGACTAGAGATTAAATAGCTTTTGCAGGATGGATTGTACGGGAAGGGAAACTTACTGGTTAAACTCTCTGGGCGGTAGATACTTTACTAGCATGGTGAACTTTGGGCTCTGTGCTACCTGACTAGTGGTCAAAATTCCCATGTGGGATGTTGTAGTTATGTGCCCCAGGACAGGAACCATGCTGGGAATAGATAAAATGCCTACCATTCTCAGATATGAGAATTTACTGGAGTTTCTGAAACTGCTCAGCCTTCCCTGATTTTGTCTGGTGACATGGTTCCACTTGCTGCAAAAGTTTCCTGAATAATTCAGAAAAGAATGCCAAGTTAAAAGCTACATGACTGAGATCCTGAAGTCCTCTCAACCCTGCAAGCTATTGCACCAGGGATGAGACTCTATCAATCAAAAAGTACAGTATCTCTGAGAATTAAAACATGCAGTCTAGCTGGAAATTAAAAAGCGCAGTATGTCATTAAATCAATATTCTATCAGTTTCTTTACCATAGTTTACAGTGAGCCCTTCTTCCCAGAGGCAGTCACTTGGCCAAGTAAATGAACCAGCCTACTTTAATGGAAGGCTTTCACCTGGGTAAGGGACTCCTCTCCATGAATGGAATGTATGTTACAAAGTGCTGCAGTAAGAGTGAAATGAAATCTGTGATGCATTCATTAGATGCATTCATATATATTATTAGATGAATCATATATATATATATATATATATATATATATGATTCATCTAATAATATATAGCATATGTTTCCTGAATGAAAGTGTTCAAAACTTCTGGAGATTCAGAGTAACATCTTCATCCTCCCAAAGTTTGCCATATACAAGATGGGTTCTCACATCTAGTGGGAACAGACATTTGAAAAAGTAATAAGGAAACATAAAAGATTCATTTTCATGGTCAGAACTGTGTGGTTATGTAAAGTCTTTTGTCTTTATAAACAATTTCTTTTAAATGTTTATTTATTTATGTGTTTATATGGCTATAAACTGGGAGTCATACGCATGTGAACCTGTGGAAGTCAGAGGGCAATTTAGGTGGGCAGGCTCTGTCTTCCATCATAAATATGGAAGACAGAACTGCAGTAGTATGGATTGCACAACAGCTTTGTGTGTGTGTGTGAGTTATCTTGATCAGTAGAGAAAGAATTTTTTTTTCTTTTTTTTTTTTCTATTCACTTTACATCCCACTCAATGCCCCTCACAGTCATACCCTCTTACAGTCCTTCCCCAATTACCTGCTTCACCTCTGAGTGGATTGGAATTCCCTTGGGTATCCCCCAACCACAACACATCAAGTCTCTGCAAGGCTAGGTGCATCCTTTCCCACTGAGGCCAGACAAGACAGTCCAGTTAAAAGAACATATCCCTTGTACAGGCAACATGAAATAGCCCACACTCTAATAATTCAGTACACACATGAACACCAAGCTGTACATCTGCTACATATGTGTGGGGAAGATATGTTCTTTGGTTGCTGGTTCCGTCTCTGAGAGCCTCTGGGTCTAGGTTAGTAGACTTTGTTGATTTTCCTGTAGAGTTACTATCCCCTCTGAGACCTGCAGTTCTTCATGTTATTCTTTCATAAAATGTCATCACTATCCATCCACTGTTTGGCTGTGGGTGTCTGCATCTGTCTGTGTCAGCTTTTAGGTGGAGCCTCTTAGAGGACAGCCATGCTACACTCCTGTCTGCAAGCATAATAGTATTAGGATTAGTGCTTGCCCATTGGATGGGTTTCAAGTTGGGCCTGTTATTGTTTAGCCATTCCCTCAATCTCTGTTTCAGCCTCTGTAGCTGCATTTCTTGTAGACAGAATAAATTTGGGGTTGAAAGTTTTGTAGGTAGGGTAGTACCACTATACCTCCAATGGGGTTCCTGCCTGGCTACAGGAGGCAGCCTCTTCAGGTTCCTTATCCCCAGTGCTGCTAATCACACCTAAGATCACTCCCATTTATTCTTGGCTGCCTCCCTTATACCAGGTCTCTGTCTCATCCTGGAGATGCTCCCAACCACCTTAACCCCAATCAGTTGCAGATTTCCATCCATTCTCATGGCCTCTGGCCATCTCTCCTGTCTTTCCCCACACCTGATTGTGATCTGCCATTCCTCTCCCCATCTACTCTCTCACTCAATTACTTTTATGACTATTTTATTCCTTCCCCCTTTTAAGTGAGATTTAAGCATTAACTTTTGTGCTTTTCTTCTTGTTTAGCTTTTCTGGGTCTGTGGGGTATAGCCTGGGTATCCTGTATTTTATGACTAATATCCACTGGGTGGACTGGGTTACCTCACTAAGGATGATATTTTCAAGTTCCATTCATTTGCCTGCAAAGTTCGTGATGTCTGCATTTTTAAATGTTGAATAATACTCCATTTTGTAGATATACTGTATTTTCTTTATATATTCTTCAGTTGTAGGTCATCTAGGTTGTTTCTAGTTCCTAGCTCTTATGAATAAAGCTGCTATAAATATAGTGGAGCACGTGTTCTTGTGGTATGGTGGAACATCTTTTAGTTATATGCTCAGGAGTGATATAACTGGGTCTTGAGGTAGAACTATTCCAAATTTTCTGGGAAACCACTAAACTGATTTCCAAGGTGGTTGTACAAATTTTTATTCCCACTAGCAATGAAGGAGTGTTCCCCTTCTTTCACATCCTTGCCAGGATATGTTATCTCTTGAGTTTTTTTTTTTTTCTTTTTCTATTTTTCCTTAGCCATTATGATGAGTATGTAATGAAACCTCAGGATTTTTTCATTTGCATATACTTGATGACTAAGGACTTTTAACATTTCTTAAATGTTCTCAGATTCCCCTTTTGAGAATTATCTATTTAGCTCTGCACCCCATTTTTACTTGGGTTATTTGGGTTATTGGTGTTTAACTTCTTGATTTCTTTATAAATTTTGGATATATCCCTCTGTCAGATGTAGAATTGGTGAAAATCCTTTCCCAATCTGTTGGCTGCTATTTTGTCCTATTGCCCTTGAGTTACAGAAGCTTTGCAGTTTCATCAGGCCCATTTATTAACTGTTGATCTCAGAGCCTGAGCCATTAGTGTTAGAGTGCAGCTTCCAAAAAATTTGGACAAAGGAAGTTCAGGCCAATTTGAATACATTTTTGTTTTAGATCCTGTAGCACCTATCTTTCCACCATTTGCCACAGATCCCAATACTATTGAATTGGCATTCCAATTTAGTCTGACACACAACAATTGGTTTATGTAGGAGCGGTATCCTCATATAAGAGATCTCTAGAGGGATCTCAATGCCTGAGCTGCTGAGGGAGCCATCTTTGCTCTGGGTCATCCAGGCTCCTGTCTGCGCAGGTGAGAGTGCAAACTGCAGAAGTGACACTGCTTCAGGGACAGACCCCATTCAGGGCTCCAAACATCCAGGCAACTTCCCCCACCAGAGGAGAGGTGTCTGTCCGGGAGGGATCTTACTGCCAGAGCTGGTGAGCGAGTCATCTTTGCTCTGGGTTGCCCAGGCTCCAGTCTGCACTGGTGAGAGTGCAGACTGTGGAAGCTACACAGTTTCTGGGACAGGCAGAAGCAACACAGCTTCTGTGACAGACCCCGCTTTTGGCTCCAGATATCCAGGGACCTTCACTGCCAGAGGAGAGGTGGCCACCAGGGAGGGCTCTGTCCACCAAAGCAGGTGAAAGAGCCATATTGTGTCCAGGGTCCCTCAGAGACTAGTCTTTGCAGGTGAGTGTGCAAACTGCAGAGGCAACACATCTTCTGGGACAGGGTCCATTTAGGGCCTATATCTTCAGCCAGGAGGCAGGTCTGAACTCCAGACTCTGTTCACCTTCCCTGCAAGAGGAGAGCTTGCCTGCAGAGATTAATCTGACCACTGAGATTCAGGAGAGAGCTGGACTCCCAGGAGTGCTGACAGAGGCTAACAGAATCACAGGAGGAATAATCTCCAACCAGAGACAACTATAACAACTAATGCCAGAGATTACCAGATGGTGAAAGGCAAATGTAAGAATCTTACTAACAGAAACCAAGTCCAATCACCATCATCAGAACCCAGCCCTCCAACCTGAGCCAGTCCTGGACACCCCAACACACCAGAAAAGCAAGACTCAGATTTAAA
>NC_034598.1:12915141-12916400 GCF_900095145.1 Mus pahari
AAAAAGCAAGAAAGTAATTCTTCAATAAACCTAAAAGAAGACACACACAAAAACAGAATCCCAACTTTAACAACAAAAATAACAGTAAGCAATTACTTTTCTTTAATTTATCTTAACATCAATAGACTCAATTCCCCAATAAAAAGACTAATAGACTGGCTACACAAATAGGACCCAACATTTTACTGCTTATAGGAAACCCAGCTCAGGGAAAAAGACAAACACTACGTCAGAGTGAAAGGATGGAAAACAATTTTCCAAGCAAATATTCCCAAGAAACAAGCTGGAATAACCATTCTAATATGGAACAAAATTGACTTCCAACCCAAAGTTATCAAAAGAGACAAGGAGAGGCACTTCCTACTCATCAAAGGTAAAATCTACCAAGAGGAATTCTCAATTTTGAATATCTATGCTCCAAGTACGAGAGCAGCCATATTCATTAAAGAAACTTTAGTAAAGATCAAAGCACACATTGGACTGCACATAATAATAGTGGGAGACTTCAACACCCCACTCTCACCAATGGACAGATCCTGGAAACAGAAACTAAACACAGACACATGGACACTAACAGAAGTTATGAAAGAAATGGATTTAATAGATATCTACAGAACATTTTATCCTAAAACAAAAAGATATACCTTCTTCTCAGCACCACATGGTACCTCCTCCAAAATTAACCATATAATTGGTCACAAAACAGGCCTCAACAGATATAAAAATATTGAAATTATCCCATGCATCCTACCAGATCATCACAGACTAAGCTTGATATTCAATAACCACATAAATAATAGAAAGGTAACACTCACGTGGAAACTCAACAACACTCTACTCAATGATTCCTTGGTCAAGGATGAAATAAAGAAAGAAATTAAATACTTTTTAGAGTTTAATGAAAATGAAGCCATAACATACCCAAACTTATGGGACACAATGAAGGCAGTCCTAAGAGGATAACTCATAGCCCTGAGTGCCTCCAAAAAGAAACCAGAAAAAGAATACACTAGCAGTCTGACAACACACATAGAAGCCCTAGAAGTAAAGGAAGCAAATTCATCAAAGAGGAGTAGATGGTAGGAAATAATCAAACTCACGGCTGATATCAATCAAGTGNAAACAAAAAGAACTATTCAAAGAGTCAACCAAACCAGGAGCTGTTTTTTGAGAAAACCAACAAGCTACATATACCCTTAGCCAGACTAACTAGAGGGGACAGGAACAGTATTCTAATTAACAAAATCAGAAATGAAAAA
>NC_034598.1:12916411-12917760 GCF_900095145.1 Mus pahari
AAACTTTATATGACCCAGCACAGGGCAAGGCCTGGGCCAAGTAGTGGGAGTGGGTGGATAGGGGAGCAGAGGTGGGGGGAGGGGTATAGGAAGCTTTCGGGATAGCATTTGAAATGTAAATAAAGAAAATAATAAAAAAATAAAATAAAATAAATGTAGTATATGTGCTGAATGAAAGATTTGAAAAGAGTTCAATTGTATGCTGTATTGTATCAGATAACAATATTTATGCGTGTATTTTCTGATAAGATTAATTTGATATATTGAAATTCAAACTTAGATTTTAAAATTTGAAAGGAAATTGAATATTACATAATTTAAGGACCTAAGGAGTGAGATAGGAAGAGAGTGTGTCTCATTCATGGTGGTCAAGACCATCAGTCTTGATTACCCACATAACTGTAGTGAGAGATAATTGAAGGTCAGGAAAGGACATTTAAGGGAATATCTGCGAGGCTTTTCTAGATAAAATTAACTCAGAAAACCTCACCCTGAATCTAAATATTACACTTCAGTAGGCTGAATATGAATAGGATAACTTGGATAGCTGAGAAAATGACTGAAGCTCTCTTGAATTCTATCTTATTACTGATCAACAGGAGGGGAAAATCCTCATCTACCTGTTCATGCCATCATGATATGCTATTAAACTGTAGACACCAAACATGGAGGCCAGTCTTCTAGACTGTCTCACAGAGATTAAAAGTACAACAAATGCAGTGGCCTAATTTAAATTCATTATACCAAAAATTAATCAGAAATTTCACTGTCCTGGACATTCTCCTATTGGCTGTGAGGTTACATCAAAATAAACTTTGACTTAGAAGACAAATAAACAGACAACAAACAAATTACTTGGATGTTTGCTTATAGTTTTAGAGGATTAGTCCATGGCCATCATGGCAGATAGCAGATTTCCATAGCATGGAAACAGTAGCTGAGAACTGTACATCCTGTTCTGCAGGCAAAAGTCACAGAAAGAAAGATACAATTTGACCATCTAGCTCAATCTCCTCCAACCATGCATTCCTAGCCATGATTGACTGTAACCTTAAACTAGAATCAAAAATAAATGCTTCTATCCTTAAAAGAAAAATAATGGGATACAGAGCTAAACAATGAATTCTCAAATGAGGAATACCGAATGACTGACAAACACCTGAAAAAATGTTCAACATCCTTAATCATCAGGGAAATGCAAATCAAAACAAACTTGAGATTCCATCTCACACCAGTCAGAATGTCTAAGTTCAAAAATTCAGGTGACAGCAGATGCTGGCGAGGATGTGGAGAAAGAGGAACACTCCTCCATTGCTGGTGGGATTGCAAGCTTGTACAACCACTTTGGA
>NC_034598.1:12917825-12959089 GCF_900095145.1 Mus pahari
TCAGAAGCTTCCAACTGGTAATAAGGACACATGCTCCACTATGTTCATAGCAGCCTTATTTATAATAGCCAGAGGCTGGAAAGAACCAAGATGTCCCTCAATAGAGGAATGGATACACAAAATGTGGTACATTTACACAATGGAGTACTACTCAGCTATTAAAAACAATGAATTTATGAAATTCTTAGGCAAATGGATCTATCTGGAGGATATCATCCTATGTGAGGTAACCCAATCTGAAAAAAGTCACTAGATATGCACTCACTGATAAGTGGCTATTAGTCCAGAAACTTAAAATACCCAAGATACAATTTGCAAAGCACAAGAAAGCCAAGAAGAAAAAAGCCCAACATGTGGATACTTCATTTCTCCTTAGTATAGGGTAAAAAATACCCATGAAAGGAGTTACAGAGACAAAATTTAGAGATAAGACGAAAGGATGGACCATCCAGAGACTACCCAACCCGGGGATCCATCCCATCATCAGCCATCAAACCCAGACACTATTGCACATGCAAGCAAGATTTTGCAGAAGGGACCCTGATATAGTGGTCTCTTCTGAGGCTATGCCAGTGCCTGCCCAACAAAGAAGTGGATAGTCCCAGTCAGCTATTGGATGGAACACAGGGCCCCCAATGGAGGAGCTAGAGAAAGTACCCAAGGAGCTGAAGGAGTTTTCAACCCTATTGGTGGAACAAAAATATGAACTAACCAGTACCCCCAGAGTTTGTGTCTCTAGCTGCATATGTAGCAGAAGATGGCCTATTTGGCCATCATTGGGAAGAAAGGCCCCTTGGTTTTGCAAACTTTATATGCCCCAGTACAGGGAAATACCAGGGCCAAGAAGTAGGAGTGTGTGGGAAGGGGAGCAGGACAGGGGGTGGATATAGGGAACTTTTGGGATAGCATTTGAATTGTAAATAAAGAAAATATCTAATAAAAAAAAAGAAANNNNAAAAAAAAAACAGAGGGAAAAAATGTAATGGCCACATAAAATTCATTGTAAAAATATTTGCATGTGTTTATTGTAGTACTTCAAGGAATACAAATGCATAAATAAGTATATAAAAAAGAATGACACAAAAAAGTGTCGCTACCGTCTCCAACCCACAGAAAAGAAGCGACAAAACCGATGTCCTTCTCAAAGCAGTTTATTCAGGAACATAACTATGTGCAGTAAAAAGATCCCCCACCCTCTCTTGGCCATCCCCTTTTATACCCTCTAGTCCACTCCCCATCACCCTATTCCACATAGGCACAGTTCATTGACACAGGACTACATTCATCACATCATCTGATCTTTTGTCGTGGTGCATATGTGCAGTGCAGTTTAATGGACATGGCTATCTTGAGGGATATGAGGAAGTCAGTTGTCAGCCATTAGACTTGGTGGCAGTCCCGGGCACCATCTTGGGGCCGCGGCCAAACCCACTCCTCACAAAAAAGAAAAACCTGTTGAAATTATTTCACAAATTTACATATAAATAAAAATTCTCAAAATTCTTGCAATACTTCAAAAAAATTAAGATTATCATATACAATTGAGTCAAGAGTTAACAACTTATTGTTGATGGTATATGCAGGTTCATGGTATATTATGAAGTAGTGATAAGTACCAGTGCCCTGAGAAAATTACTTTTCCAGTTACACTGAGGGAACATGCATATATACTAGGTATGCCAATTCCTTATTGTCTTGCTTTGCTATGTGCTCTAAAATGATGTCTTCCAATAAAATAATCTCAGGTTCCATCCTAGTCCCACTATAAAACCTATAAGTGACCACAGTGCATGCAGTACAGTAGTCTTGATGGGAGTCCCTTCCACTCTGAAGAGTCCTGATTTTTCCTTAATAAACATATATTTGGTTTCCTCCTTCTTGCTCACATCCTTAATCTTGGGCATGAGACAAACTCGAAAGCCTTAGAGTTGAGGTGGCTTTTTTGATTCTTTAGCATCCTTTATCCCCAAGTCAATCTACCCAAGAGCTGTAAAAAGCACTGTCAATTACAAAGAGACAATATCACTATAAAAAAGTTGATTTCTTTCCAGAGAGGCAAGCCAAGTTCAACATATATGTATATAGCACCAGCATAATAAAAAATAAACCTAAGGACAGAAAATATCCCAAGATTGGCTTATTGAGAAAGTCTTTGAACAAAATTTAACATTCTTTTATCATAAAAACCTTGAAAATACTCAGAGGAGAAGAAATAATAGCTCAGCAAAATACAGTTATATTACACCAAGTAGAGTAAGATGACCATTCCCTGTAGAATCTATAATGAGACAAAAGGTACCTTCTCACTCTTTTTTTCAGTATATTATTATTGTTGTTGTTGTTGTTGTTGCTGCTGCTGCTGCTGTTGTTTTATTTAGAGACATGCTTTTATACTTAAAAGACCATAAACACTCCATGAAAAAAAATGGATCTTTTCAGAATGACAGCTAAGCACAAAATAGATATATAAATAAAACATTTAATCAATAAATGTTTGAAAAAACTGAATAGTTATCAAAGAAGAAATAAAAATGGCTAGAAATGAATTTTTCTGGAAATTATTATCTTAAGTAAAATATGTTAGACATACAGAAACACAAATAGTATATCTATAGAATATAGATTTAAAATATCTACCTATCTTTTTTTCTTTCGTTTTTTTCTTCTTTCCTTTCTTCTTTCTTTCTTTTGTTTAGAAACCAGAAAAGATCATGAGGGGAAGAAAGATGCTTGATAGTTGGAAGAAAATATAAAATCATGGACTAGTTCAAGAGATGAAAGAAGGCATGACTATTTGTTAGAATGAAAATAAACAGAGGTGGAAAGAGGGCATACGAGAGGACATGAGAAATGTAGGTGAATAAAACATAATAATACATACGTATAAAAGTGCCAAAATAAACTTCATTATTCTGTGTTCTATATTACAAGTTAGTTAGATAAGAAACAGACATCCATAAAAACAAACACACACACACACACACACACACACACAGAGAGAGAGAGAGAGAGAGAGAGAGAGAGAGAGAGAGAGAGAGAGAGAGAGGATTATCACTGAACTGCAGAAGAGAAAAAATAAAACCCAAAGTTCACAAACCCAGTAACCTTAAATTCCAGTAGAGTTGGTAAAATACATTGAAGAAAGTCACTGATTATGGTAAGAACATGAACATAAAGTTTTTGTGGAAAAAAATAAATGTTTCTAAGCTGGTTAAATTCTACAAGGAAACAAAACACCGTTTCCTTATCAGGGTAACATCAAGAGTGAACCAAATGGGAAGATTTCAAAGATAGAAGAGAATTTGCAAAATAAAGAGACTTTAGGCACTCCATGTATATTAAACATATGTACCTGAAGCATCATATAAAAAATGTAAAATGTTTGAAATTTGACATTTCAAATAAATATCAAAAGAGACCTCTTCAACATAGGTGATAAAAATCTGATTTTCTACTGTTCATCCAAAGGTAATTAAAATTTTGTTATTACAGAAATCCCTCTGAAGAATTCTTGCCAGTTATGTTTACTTTCATGTTTATTGTCTAGTTTTGGTAGGCATTCAATGACTTTTATGAATGAATGATTGAAAAGCATACTCTTAGTCTTAGTTAATCTCCATATTGATTCTGAGAAATTGAGATAGAACACTCACAAAATACTGTTTCTTCTGTGGAACACAGGGAATCATTGATGATATGGATATATAAAACAGCACAGTGAAACCTATTTTGCTAACCAAAACTTCATTTTTAAAATGAAAAACATAGTGTGTTTGTTAAGTAAAAATGGTTCCAAAATAATTTCGCAAATAGAGTAAATATGATTCTAAATATCAAAACTCTCTTTGAAAAAAATCAATACTCTGGATATAAGAGGGAAATTCTTAGTTTGAACTAAGTGAATAGACCATTTATTGTGGCATTTATTCAGTTTGTGAAGTACAAACTTAATTCATAAAATTTTATTTTATTACAAGAAAACACTGCTTTGTACAGATGACACTGCAGAGATTCAGACCCAAGGCATTCAAAACTTTCAAGTTATTCACTTAGCTATAAATGAAGTTGACCATAGAAAAATTATACACATTTTTTTACACAGTTATTTTTTTAATTATAGAAGAACATTCCAAATCATCTTATTTTTTATTATTTTCAAGCTTTGGATTTTAAATAATATTTGTGTATCCTTGCCAGTTACTTTAACCACAAAGAGACTAAGTGATAAATAATAATAAAAAGTAATCTAATATTTTCTTCTATGCCATGGTAAAAGTAGATAAAATAACACTATGGTGGAAAGTCTCAGGCTGTAAGTTGAGCTGCTTTATTAGAATTCTAAGAATACTAAAATATAAAATAGGAATGAAAGCAAGTTTGAGCAAGTCTTTGGCCAGCTTGTGGTAACCTATTGAAATATATAATTAAAATACCACCTCAAAAACAAAGAAAGACATACTCTATGTTGTAACTGCATCCTTTACAGTGATTCTAAGCCCAAACCAATATGTATTCACAATGGAACACTCAGGTTTTAGTGTTTGTAATTAGCAGTTATAATTAAAATAACCAACTAAATTGTACAGCTTCTCTGTAGAAATCTTGGCTGAATCAGTCTCCACAGCGTGAGGCTCTTAGAGATGCTGGCACTAGAGTAAAAAACACCTAGGGGCTGACTATTGACCATCTCAGCTGTTCATTTTCTGCTAGAATACAGTTAAAGTTTTCAACTATTTAGATTACATTGATTACGGCCTGTTTCAAACTTTCAGTTTTTCTGCATGTTTTTAAAACACAAAGTATAAACAATCAAATGTAGGAAAATGACAATAATGAGATAATAATAAAGAGGTAATTAGAAGAGTATCAAAAGCAAGGTAGATAAATAAGTAATTATGTTAAAGAATAATAGTATTTTTAACATGGAAATAAAGGTTTTCTTTGGTGTTTACTCCCAGAATAAAGTCCATAATTGGAGTAAGTCAGGACAGGAGTTTAAGCTGGAACATGGAGGGAGGAACTGATACAGAAGCCATGGAGAGTTGCTGCTCACTGGCTCGCTTCTCCTTCCTTGCTTTACCTAGCTTTCTGAGTCTGCTTTCTTATAGAGCCAGGACTACCAGCTCATGGGCAAAACCCCCTAAATGGGATGGTCCCTCAACTATGGATGATGAACTGAGAATTGCCTTACAGCTAGTTAAAGGACTCTTGGAGGCATTTCATCAGATGAGTCACCTTCCTCTCTTAGGACTCTAGCTTGTGTCAAGTTGACACAAATCTAATCAGTTGACCTTTTTCTCCACAGACTCAAAATAATTACATAAGATGGTGGCAGAAAAATTGTTAGTTACTAGGGTAGTGGATGACCATAACTGTTGAGGATGAAAAGACCTTGTGCACAACGATAAGCACTGGAGAAGCCAGGAACATTTCATCTTTTCAATGAAATTATGGAATACCAGGAATAATGTAGTTTTACAACTTGGTGATCCTTTGCTGTCTAATGAGACAGGCTTTACCAGCATCTCCCAGATTATATTTACTCCAGACAATATCCTTTCCCCTTAAATCTTGAGCACTGCTTTTATACCATAAAAATACCTTCTTATGAGTCATGTCACTTGTGCTTTACAACATCCTAATTGACTTTCATGTTTTTATTATTACAATAATTTTTATTTAGAAACATCTTTGTCACTATACAAATTTGATTAATTAGTTAATTATAGTATCCTAGATCCTAGTGTTTAAAACTATAAGTTATCATTCTTTTATGATAGACAAAACATATCAAACAAAGAGCTAACTGTAAGAATTTAGTAATAAGTTGTAATGGAAGACTGTGCTGGTTGCGTTTGTTAACTTGACACAACCCTGGCATATCTGTGAAGATGGAATATTAAGTGAGAAAATGCCTCCATTAAATCTGGCCTCTAGGCAAGTGTCTGGGTTATTGTCTTAACTTATAATTGAAATCAGAGGAACCAGCCCAGAGTGGAATGTGCCACCACTAGACATGTAGACCTGGGTTGTTGTCTACACTGCACATGTAGACTAGTCTGAACAAGTCATGCACAGTAATCCTGTAAGGAACTTTCCTTTACAGTCCCTGCTTTCCTAAATTTCTTCTTCTGTTTTGTTTTTTTTTTTTAATTTTGAATTGGTTATTTTATTATTAAAATTGCATTTCAAATGTTATCCCCCTTCCTGGTTTCCCCTCCACGTATCCCCATCCCTTTCCCCCTGCATTTACTTGATTTTATTTTTAATTTTGGACTTTGGCGCAACTTCAAGGCCCCAAACATGTTAACCCCATTATTTATCCTCATACTATAGCTACATATTTTAAGGCATTAATGTGTCTATGTTTTCTTCATCAACTGACCTGTTCACAGATATGTGGATTATTTTTGCAGATTGATAATTATGAATAATTCTTTCAAGGAGAACCTTCAAGACACAGTGAAATGAGACAGTCCCAGAACAGCAAATACTATATGATTTTACAGCATAACTGATAGTCAAACCTACAAGAGCTCACACTATAGTTGTGGTTGTCAGGTGACAAAAATGGAGAGCTGTTCTATGGTTATACTACTGTTAATGAACATGACGTAGAAAACTGCTGTATAGCACTGTTTTTGTTCAGTTTGCTATAAAGATCACTATAGACATCATGGTGCGAACAACAAATATTCTTTTGTTCCAGAAGTCTGTGATTAGAGTACAAAATAGTACATTGTACTGAACACCATCATGGATTGGTGAATTCTTGTGATGCAGTCATGGTAGAAAGAACAAAAAATATCTCTGAATGTCCTAAAGTCCAGTCATTAATTTCATATATGAAGTGCAACTTTATCTTTGAAAGCTAATTAGTTTTCAAAGATACTATCCCCTAAATGTGGTGGCAAGGATGTAGGAACATTTTTTCATAACAGTTCTATAGGTAACAATTATTTCGAGTGTCAAATTTGTTTTAAAATGATAGATTCCATTTTAGTAATTTCTACTTCAAAACACAAAAAGCAAATTGCACTAACTAAAAAAAATTTATAGATGATTAAACATACTTATACTGAACGTCATGTTTGTATTATTGGGCTATATGTTAAACTTGCTAAGCTGTGCATAAGTACATGCATCTGTGTGTTCATATGTTATACCTCAGTAGATCTGAGCATGTTGGCAGATAACTATGAGAAAACGTTTTCAAGATGTGTAGTGTGTAGTGTGTAGTGTGTGCTAGGCCAGCCTGGACTACTTTAGGCCATGCCTCAGAAAAGCAAAATAAAACAAATAATCTTTATACTTCAGTAACACTAGTAAGCAAAATATTAAATGATACAGAGCTTTAGTATTCACCAGTTTCTGCCAAGTAACTCTGCTTATTTGCGCTGAAGAGTCAGGACCATATTTAATTGTCTGTTTACCCTTAGCACACCCTATTGTACTATTATATCAGGATTCATTCAAATGTAAACCCATGTTGTGTCTTAGAACTTAACTCCAAAGATGCTACTTTGTGCCAAAATTACATTTGGAAGGAATCAACATATTATTGTTGTTCAACATTCACTGGTTCAATAGGATTTCTTTACATAGATAATCATAATGCATTTTACTCAAACTGTGTTCTCAGCATTACTTTTATTTTCTACTAATAATATACTTTCATGCTGTAATTAAAGTTTAATGATTATTCAAGATTTTCTTGAGAAATATTCAACAAATAATTTTAATTTTTTTAGAAATAAATATTTTGGCATTTTGATAACATTTTACTGAGATGTGAATGTTTTTACCTTATTTGCAACTGTGCACTGGTTTTAGATGATTTATGTGTTTGCACAAAAACAACCTGCTTCTCAGAATATCTATTAATGTACAGATGAAATATTGTTTTTGTCATTATTTCTGTACCATATTCATAATTATAGAAATTTAAATAGCTTATCAAATAATTATGACCTTTTTCAAGTTTTAGATATTCTTGTAGCTGCAGTGGCCATGGGTTACTGGGTTCCTGAAAGGAAAGCTGGGGTTGGATGAGAAGGACAGTGAGAGAAATAATAAGACAAGACAAACTTCTCTGATCAAGGCTCAACTTTAATTCAGGGTCTGATTTTTTAAAGGGGGTGGGGGGGTGGGGAACCCATTCCCCACTATGCCAGGATCTCATTGGTCACTTTGTCAGGATCTGTCAGGAAAACAAGCTCAGCTGCTCAAAAGGTGGCTTCTTGTAGGAAGCTGCAGATGTGACAGACAAAAGATTTTACCTAGGTCAGAAGACTCCACCCTAGGTGAGCTAGCAACTGTGGCAAACAAGGTCTGAGCCAACCTGCTCAAGACTGGTGGCCAGGGGGCACAATTCCTCCCTTTTTATTTATTAAAAATTAGCTGTACTGGGGTATAAAATTTACTTATGTTCCATGGTCCTGCCTGGGAATTATAGTTGCTGGTGGCTGCGTTTATCTTAGGACTGAATTTATTAGACTCTTTATGACCTGTTTCAAAGAACACGTGAAGCTTATTTGTATTTATTTGCACAAACACTGCCTTTTAGTGTTCATTATGAACGAACATGCCTCTTGGCACATGCCTCTTTCTTAGGTTGAACAAAGCCTCTCCTTGGCTGCCGGCCCTCATAGCACACCTTTTTCCCATTCAGACCAAAGCCATGATATACACTCAATGAATCTCTTCATAGCAATGAATAAATGCCATCTGAGTTTTGCTGAAGGTGAGCCTATATGGAGGTAACTGATTTGCTTGAAATACAAAGTCAAAAGTTGAAAGGAACAGGATTAAAGATGTCTGTGGGGCACTCAATTCGGTTGCAAATTAGCAATGATCACACCCAGAAGCTGGCTTCCCAGTGTTGGGGAGGTGGCTTTGAGAATCAACAGAAAAACTGTTCTCAGGTGAATAGTGGAGGGTATGCTCCAAGTTCAATCTGCTGGCTAATAAAGATTTTTAGCCATCATCATAATTGGAATCTCCAATATTGGATTTATTTCTAGACCAATTCATGACTGAGTCAGAATAACTCGTCACATTAAAGGAAAGAGAAGAGTCATTATAACTCCTCCTCTTGATTAATTTTTCTAAGTCAGTTCCACAGTCTTTTCCACAAGGTCTAATGCTTGAAGCAAGGCAGTTTAGCTTGTCTAATCTGGGACATAGGCAAGCAAAGGTGGGTCAAGAACATACACCCAATACAGCTTTCCTATCACCATTGTCAGAGGACTCAGCAAGCTCACATGTCGGCATATCACACCAATTACTCTGGCAGCTAGCATGATCCTGCAGCATTCTGTGGAAAAAACACAAAGATGCCCTCTTCCCCATATTAAATACCTGATTAGGACCATGCCATATGCCAATAAGTGGATCCTTTCATCTCACCTAGACATGAGTATGCCTAGCTGTAGGATGCCATAGACACACAGTGAAGAGTTCTTTGGCATCCGAATGTAAACATCTTAAAAATAAAAAAGTGTGATTTAAATAATGTGCGTGGGGATATAATTCTCCCCCCTTTTTTTTTTAAAGAAAATACTGTTTTTAAAGTTCCACAATATCTTGTTCTTGAGAATTATAAAAAAATTCAGTAACATGGTTAATATTAAATTGTTCACAAAACATCTCAAATGCTTGACTGTAATAGCCAGTTCCATTATCTGTTTTAAACTGATTTGGAACACCAAGCATAAAAACAATAATAATGTAGGCAATGACCAATTACATTTTTTAGTTGCTTCTCTTGTTAGAGCAGTTGCAACTAGAAAGCCTGAAAAGGTATCAATAGTCACATGTGCATATTTTATTTTTCTAAAATCAGAAATATGAGTATCCATTTGAAGTAATTGATTAAGTAAAAGTCCTTGAGAATAAACACCATTATGTGGGACAGGTAAAAACTGAGGACATTGAGAGCAAGCCTTTACAATTTGACATATACATTCTCTAAAAATACCAAATTATCATATCAAGCCATTACTATTTTGATGAAAGAATGAGATCATATGGCTAATTGTTCTTGTGTAAGGCCTATAATCTGCCTGGGATACAAATCTGGGGTGGCATTTCCTTAAGGGGTCTTGTCCAGGCAGTCCAGGATGAGTTGTTAAATGTCCAAAGACAATCCTTTAAAGGAATAGTACTTTCTCTTAACTTGAGTTGTATATGCATAAACAATTTCACATTTGAGAATTAGCAGTATTTAAAAAGGGAACAATTTCAAGCAATTGTAAGCCCGAATATATATATATATATATATATATATATATATATATATATATATATATATATATAATCAGTATACAAATTAAAGCTTGATTTTTTTCACTTTCCAAAACACTGGCTACAGCATGCAATTCAATTATCTGTGCTGAAGCAGGAAGAAAATTAAAAGAATAAACATGTGATCCAATCACATATGCTTCTCTCCCATAGAAGGGCTGCTTATAAATACAGTAGATGTATTCTTTATGGAATGCATGTATAAATTTACAGTAAATACAAAAGCATGCATACACACAAATTTAACAACTTATTTTTTGGATAATGATTATCAATTTTGCCTAAAAAGTTTGTTATGAAATATGCCAAATATGGGTATTCTTTTATAACCAATTTAATTGCTGTTTGAAACAAGGAATAGATGTCTTGTCAGGTTATTAATACATATTTTCTAAAATACCTTGATGATTTTATCTTAGAATTCTTTATTAATACCAGAATAGCTTCATAACAGGATGTTTAAACTTTACTTGGAGAAGAAGAAAGATTAATCCACATTAATGTTCTCTTTTGCCCAAGAATTGCTGTGGGCACATTGAGTAATAATAGCTAGGATAAGCAGTTAACAATTGATTGCAGAAGCTTCCTCTACTTTCTGCAAAGCCATTTGCCTCTCACCAGTTAGTTTGCATCTCCCTCTATAACATCCAACAAAGGCTTGAGTCCTCCTGTGATGAGCTTAAGGTGAGGACTTAGCCAATTAACATTTCCTGGAATCTTTTGAAAATATTTTGAAGTAAGCAAATCATCTTTCCTTTCTTAAATTTCCTGTACCACACCTTTTCTAGGATTTAACTGAGGCCACAAATATTTAGAGATATTGACTCTGAATCTTTCCTGTAGCCACAACTACTACCCAAAACTTTAAAGCTTGCTGTATAAGAGCAAAGTTTTGTAGTAAATTTCCTTTCAGAGGCATTAGTTAATAAAATACTTTCAATATAATAAACAATATACACTGAAAGATTCAAAGTACTAGCTGCTTGTATGGAAGCAGAGACAAAAACATTTTTTTTTTCTTACATAATGTTAGGCTATTAGTCATTCCTAGAGGCAAAACTTTCCAATGGTTACAAACTCATTAGAAGCAAACCCTTTATACTTATCAGGATGCAAAGAAAAAAAAAAAAAAAAAAAAACAACCTTTTAAATCCATAATAATTCTATATGGAGTAGGCAGGCCAGATTGTAATGCCTTTAGAACTTCCTCAGCCTCATTAACTTTTCATAAATCTTAAGTTTAAACTTTATTTTGAACAACACCTGGATAGATCTGTAATAATATTGTTTTGGCTTAAAACTAATTCCCTGTAGGCAAGGAGAGGCAAGGCCCCCAAAACTTCCCTAGGCAGAATTTGCAAAAGAAAAGAAATGACACATAAGCCTCACTGAAGCTGTTCTGAGCTTTGTATTAACTCAAATGTAAATATTTTTAAATCTGAGCCTATTTCCTGAGGTCTAGCCAAAATACTACCCCCAATGACTGCAGTGAAGACAGATTCCAGGGGAGCAATTCTACTGTCTGTCTTTTGCTTTGTATGGACAGATAGCTGCAAAGAGCTGCATTAGCATTTTCATAAGATAAAAGGAACAAAAGGAACCCCTGCTGGGAAATCTCCAAAAATTCTACTAGCTGTTTTTAGAAGTGTATCCACAAAGTCCTGAAAAAGTTCTTCAGGAGCCTATTTGATAGATTTATTTGGTATTTATTTTTAGGTTTGTTTTTGTTTGTTTGTTTGTTTGTTTTTGTTTTGTTTTTTTTTTCGAGACAGGGTTTCTCTGTGTAGCCCTGGCTGTCCTGGAACTCACTTTGTAGACCAGGCCGGCCTCGAACTCAGAAATCCGCCTGCCTCTGCCTCCTGAGTGCTGGGATTAAAGGTGTGCACCACCATGCCTGGCTCTAATACAGTTCTTGACTGAAGACAAATGCCTGTTTAGAATTTTCCAGTTCCATTTTCCACTGTCAACCCCTAGCTGATAGCAGCATTGGTCCAACGATGACTCACTCAGTCTAGACTGTATCCTTTTTGCACCTTTGCAATCAACAGCCTTCAAAATATGAAATTTATAGCGCTAACGTTATTGCTGTATGTTGCTTACCATGCAGCATACATCTTCTGTTTTCTGTGGAGTCCCATCAAGACAATGTACCATCAGTCATTCTTTCCATATTCAGGCCACTCATTAGGGTGCCACCAGAAGCCATGGGTTACTGGGTCCCTGAAAGGAAAGCTGTGGTTGGATGGGAAGAACAATGAGAGAAATGAGCCAAGACAAATTTCTTTGATCAAGGCTCAATTTGAATCCTAGGGTCTGAGTTTTAAGGGGGGAGGGTCCATCTCCCACTATGCCAGGATCTCGTTGGTCACTTTGTCAGAATCTGTCAGAAAAACAAGCTCAGCTCCTCAATATGTAGCTTCTTACAGGAAGCTGCTGATGTGGCAGACAAAAGACTTTACCTAGATCAGAAGAATCTACTCTAGGTGTGCTAGCAACTGTAGTAAACAAGGTCTGAGCCAGCCTGCTCAAGGCTGGGGGATTGGGAGGGGAGGGCACATACCCTTATTTGCTTCTTTTTCTGCATTGTATAAATGGATTCTCTATTTTCCTCTTACTTTAATACATTTATGTTTTAAGGAATATCATGTTGTCCTTTTGAGTCATGACATGTATGCACAGGTGTACTCATACAAAAGAGGTAACCCAGGATAGACCAATGATTACAAAGATTTCCTGTAATGAGTAGCTGTCTCTACAGAGGTATCTTAAATGAATAGATGTCTCAAAATACTTAGGTCATTAAATGTCTGGGGTTCATGGGGTACTTTCCTATGAGTTGCTGTCATTTGAATCAGAATGGCCCCATAGGCTCATAGATTTAAATGTTTCATCACCCTGGAGTGGCACTGTATGAAAAAGATGAAGGAAATGTGTCCCTAAAGGTGAGTTTTGAGGTTTTCTAAAGCCAAAGACAGGTTCAGAGGCTCTTTTTTTCCCATTACCTGTGGATCCAAATGTAGAACTTTCAGCTAATTATCTAATGTCTGCCTGCATGCTGCCATGGTCCCTGTCATGATGGTAATAGACTATACCTCTAAAACTGTAAGCAAGCCCCAGTTAGTTAATTACTTTCCTTTATAAGAGTCATCATAGTGGTATCTCTTCACAGAAATAGAGCACTGAGTAGGACAGATCTTATCAAGGAGAGGGCCACCAAAATAATATAGTTGATTGTCATTGGCCTGGGCTACTCTCCAGAGCTAGATGATGAGTTACTCATCTTTCATGTGGGATCTAGAGAAATGTAGCTGAAACTAGGATCAATGTTTCCTTGTTGTTGGTTAGGTTTCACAATGCTATAGCTTGATATGAAGGCAGCAGGAGCAGAAAAGTTCTTAGTCATCTTATTCAGCTTTGACATTTCCATGCTATAACTCAAACTAGATATCCTAGTTTGAGTTTCTGTTGCTGTGAGAGACATCCTGACTATACCAGTTCTTATAAAGGAAAGCACTTAATTGAGGCTGCCTTATAGATCAGAGGTTTAGTCCATCATAGTCATGGTGGGAAACATGAGAGCTGGAAGGCAGACATGGTGCTAGGGAAGGAGCTGAGAATTCTATATCTTGATCCACAGGCAACAGAAATGAAAGTGACACTAGATGTATCTTGAGCATCTGAGATCTTAAAGCCTGCCCCACAGTGACACATTTCCCCAACAAGGCCACACCCAGTACAAGACCACACTCTATGGGTCAATCATTCAAACATATGAGTCTATGCAGGCCATTTCTATCAAGCTACCACACTAGGTAATATGTGCTCATTGTTGCAAGAGTGGCATCCTGTTATGGGGATAATAAATGTTTTGTTTTGTACAAAACTGAGATCAGTTTGCAAGAGGAAGTTTATGCCTGGTACTACAGATTTAGTGTGAGGTCCATGGCACAGGTTGTCAGTGTGCTAGAAAAAAAAAACAAAAAACAAAAAACATATTGTTCTGCTCTGCTGAATGGACATATTATCAAGCAGTCTTTCAAATGTTGTCTTTATTGAGTTGGATTATTTCTGTCCTCCACTTTGGTCAGAGAAGCTTATTTTAGAGTGAATGGCAGTTGATACAGAGATTCATGGATGGTCAAGTGTTGAGAATAAGTGATTGTTGAATGTCAAGCCATCAGTGATACTATGCTATTACCCCTTTTAAGGTTCAAGAGAATGTCAGAGAAAAGAGGACAGAAAGAATGTGGAAGTCTTATAATGAGTAAGATGGCTGTGTAAGGTTCCTTTCTAGCCATTCATGGATTTGCAATCATGAACAAACTGTAAGTGAGTTATCTGGGCTGATCAACATTCAGTCATTAATAGAGAAGAGAAATACAGTACCCACCCTCCCTAAAATGCTATTGATAGTTGATGGCAACTGGAGGGAAACAAAGCTCTCATCAATGAAGCCACTGATGACCTAGTCATGCTTCAGTTGACAGGCTTATACTTAGTAAGTGGCTTTAGGAACTCATTGGGATATAAAGCAAGATAAAGAGACATGATAGTAGGAGTGAAGAAAGGACAGGTAGTGTGAATGAGTATTAGACTGTGAAACTAAACAATGAGGTGGCAAATGTGACCAGCATATATCATATACATAAAGAATTTGGCAAAGGATAGATTGATTTGTAGTAACAGAAAAAGGAACCCTAGGAAGTGAAAATGAGAAGATACTTAAGGAAATGTATAACAAACTTTTAATAAAAAATTACCTATCAAAACACTAATGGCTATGTATTTTTTAAGATGTTAGATGGCAAGCACTGGCAAAGAAGTAGACAAAGGTAAAACTTACCATTCATGTGGATGTCATTTGTAGGGCTTTATATATGTATAGCAATATAAAGGTTTCTCAAAACTTAAAATAGAAAAAATGTTGTATGATTAACAATTCCCAGTACTAGTTATATATCTAAAGGAAAGGAAATGGGTATGTCAAGATAAATCTTTACTTAAAGATCAAACCAGATCCAGTGTTTCTCTCTTCTTGCTGCCATCAGATCCAGATGTAGAACTTTCAGCTACTATGTTTGTCTGTGTACCACCATGCTCCCTGCCATGAAGATAATGGACTAAACTTCTGAAATTGTAAGAAAGCCTCAATTGAATGCTTTATTTTATGAGTTGCCATAGTCATGGTTTCTTTTCACAACAATTAAACAATAAGATAGATATAGGTATAGTAGATATAGATAAATATTCATGCTGTAAGTACTATTTTCTAGTGAACCCTGACTAATACTGTATTATATATGTTCAAAGAAAATTCCATGTTTTTTAATTGATAAGCATGCATCAACATTTTAACTAAATGTTTATAAGTAGCAGAAAATGTATACATATTTCTTTTGTAGAAAATCTGCTTTTTTATTATCATCAAAATGTAGGAACTACATGCAGACTATAGTATATCACATGCTAACTCACTTATCAAATCTTTCATTATGCCAGTGCTTTGAGAAACACCTAAGTGCCCATGTCTATTGTCTATGTACATTACACAAATTTGCTCAAAGATTCAAACTTGCATTTGCAACACCACAAACTTGATGGTTTTCTAAATTATAATGATAATGTTGAATTAAATATTTCATGCAGAGCTTTATTTACTGATAGTTTTGTAAAACATATAACATACAGTAATACTAATGTTCTTTCTAAAGACAGAACTTTGCAAAAATAAAATATTTGACATTTGACAAGTAAATATGATATGTTCTCATTTAACTATTGATATTTCTGGTGTTGACCATTAAATGTGTATGTGTGTGTGTGTGTGTGTGTATGTGTGTGTGTGAGAGAGAGAGAGAGACAGAGACAGAGACAGAGAGAGAGATAAAGATAGAGAGGGAGTTATTTATATGTCTTTTATTGTTTTGTAGTAATCTATGTTTATAAAAGTATACAGATTTTTTTGAAAACCTTATACCACTATTTTAAACTTGTCAGTATTTTGAGAGACTCTAGCAGTCCATCAATATTATCTCCATTATAATTACTTAAAAGAAAATGTGTAAATGAAAATTAATTGCCAAACTATCCTTTTGAATGTTGAATTTAATTTGTATTCTCCATACCTCAGTATAATCCAAAATCTTCATTTTGTTACCTAGATGAAAGAAGAAGTAAATTCTAATGAGAAAGCACATCATTGTAAATTTTCACTACAGTAGAAGCATGAATGATTTGGGCAGATGAAATACATGAAGAAGTTTGAAATTGGGGCTAAAGTGTTCCTTTCTTTTTATTCTCCCAGAAGAGCTGTCTTTGGTAGAATTTATAAAGCCTGGGCTGGATTTATGTAATTAGTTGGTTGCAAGCCATCCATCCCATAGGTCAAGCCAATTAAAGGATAACTAAGGGAGACATGACTCCAAACAGTGGCAGATGGCACAGGGGCACTAATGCTCACTAGAGGGGGGAAAACAGAGTCACATCGATTGCAACTTTGAACAGAAAGAAAATTAGCTGTTGACCAGTATGAACTCAGTGCTTCTTGGCTTTGGCTTTGAGAACACGCACTGTTTGGGGATGTTTCATGTGTAGTGTCCTCTTCAGAGGGTAAAAGAGGAAAAGGTTTGAACTCAGGCCTAAGTCACATGTGTTATTTTCTTCATTATAACTCTCCTGGCTTCTAGGGTTTCTTACTGGTCTTCCTTACAATCTTTGCCATTTTTACATATGACTTATTACTGAAATATCCATTTCCTACTTGAGATATATGAGCACTGAGGCTTGAAATACAGGCAGACATGAAATGGGAATAGTCTTTAGACAAAACTTTGACTAAATAATAAAGTTACTCTGATGTATATTAAACTGCATTTATTAATGACAACCAATACCTGACAATGTAAAAGTTCTCCTATAAATTTATAGATAAAAATAGAGAACTTGATAGTAAAGAGATAGTGGAGGTATGTGGTTATTCATAATTTAACAAAGTCCCTTGATTGTATCAATTAATGGTTTTCAAATTAGAGTGTTGAGAATAGAAATTGACAGTCTCACAATTGTATAGATGTTTGTTGCTTAATTAAAAGTCCATCAAATACTACTTCAGGATTAACTTTAGACTGCAAAACAATTTGCTTTCAACTCTCATGGGATTTCAGTCCATTCTGCAGTTTATCCCCATGGCTCAGCTCTATTCCATTGCCCATTTTAAGAGCTAAATTGTAGAAACTTAAGCTTCAGATGGTAGAATATTGAACCTTTTTTTTTTTAAAGGCCCTTTAAAAAGATTTCGTTTTGTACTGGAAACATAGCTACCTTTAAAACACATAGTACAGTAGACATTTTCTTTATTTCAGCCTTTGCTACTAACTTGTTATGTCATTGTCAACACAAGATTCCACATCTCTGGGTGTCAGTTTCCTTTACTGCTAAATGATAAAAGAGTATAGGAGGGTTGTTCTAATCTTTTTAATTTTCTTCTACCTTGATTGTTTTCTATACACATAATTCTTTTAAATATTTTCAGTCACTTGCTTCCCCCATTGGCCTTCATTTTCCAGTCCCCATTTTTCTGGTCTTTTCTTTATGGCCAATTTGACATACCTGGAAAGAGAGAAACTTAATTGAAGAACTGATTGCATTCATAAGTTTGGCCTGTGGGAATATTCTTGGTTGATGATTGTTTAGGAAGGGGGTGGGAGTAGCCCAATGTAGGTACCATTTCTTGTCAAATGGGCATAAACTTTATGAGAAAGCTAGCTTAGCAAGCCATAATTAGCAAGGTACTGAGCAGCATTCCTCTTTACTTAGCTTCCTTTGATGATGGACTATAGCCTGTGTAAGCAAATAAATCCTTTGCTCCACAAGTTGATTTTTGATCATAATGTTCATTACTGTAAGAGAAAGTAAAGTAGAACACCATCCTTCCTCCACCCAGAGTCTCCCCTGCTGTTTCCATGTCATTTTTACTCTCTCCACTATTTACGATTACTTCTTCTCTTCCTAAGGTTTCTTTTCTATGGTCAACACACACACACACACACACACACACACACACACACACACACACACACACACCNAGAGAGAGAGAGAGAGAGAGAGAGAGAGAGAGAGGCACATGCACACCATATGCACACAAATACACACATACACACATGCTTAAATGTAGATTCAGTATTTGAGAGAAACATGCCTATTTGATGATTTAACATTTCAGAATCGATTATTACTCTTCTTTTTTTTTCAGCTTGGCAAAAAATTAAAATGAAGAGCCAAGGAGAAACTATGTAATGAGGTACAAATAGGTGAAAAAAATAATTTTTTTAAAGCCAAAATGAATTCTCTTTTGAACCAGCAAAGCAGATGGCTACAAATTATGACTTGTGTACACTGCCTCTTTATATGCATCTCCTCTTGAGAGCTAAGCTGGAATTATTAAAATCCCATCATTACCCTGCCTTCTCCACCTCTCAGTGCCTTTGTTTTCTCACTTGCAACTGAATTATTTGCATCACACAGGCATTGTTCTCCAGCTGAATTCGGTAGGGACTCACTAGACATTTGTTAATGCTTGATGACATTAGGTCCTGCATACACAAAACACTTTGTTTGCTGTGCTTCTCTAGGTTGACAAGCTGAGCCTACTAAGAACAAAGAATTTTGTTAGGGAAGAGGAAGAGCACTGTGAAAATGATTTTTACTTTTCAAAGAGTGGTAGTTGAACTTAGGAATATGTGTAGTAAATTTACAATTTTTATAAGTTCATGATGTTTTACAAATGTTTAATGGGATAATAGGTCATACTCCAGTTATTTTATTCCCTTCTAGAGACATGAGTTTATTGGTTCTTCATAAGCTTGCATATGACTTTAAACAAAACAAAACAAAACAAACAAACAAAAAAAAAACAATTGTTATTGTGTCCAACAATTGACAAAGACCAAATGGTATTCGTATTTTAGGAGAAAAAAATTCAAGTAGCAAAACTAAAGTGGGTGACAGGAATGTTGTAGGAAAATTATTTCATTTCCAAAACTAAAGGTGGGTGGATGAGGCTTCTGCCACATCTCTATATTTACAGAGGAAAGTCGATTGTAGGCAGTCTGTTGAAAATGACAGCATTTCTATCAAGCTCCCCATCAGCTGCCGCTGGCTGGAATAGGAATTATCATCCTTCACTGGGCTGTCTTGCTTTATGATATCAATTAGCAAACAATCTGTTTTGTTGGCACAGGATAAAATTAGGATGCAAAACAGAGGGACTGTGAAGCAAAACATTTTCCAGGGAGAGAGCTGTTGTGCTGAAGCACGGGAGAAAAAGACGCTGTCATTTTTCTGTCTGTCAGTCTTTGTCTCTGATGTCAGACTACTAGATCCTAGTGCACATAATAACATTATCAGCTTTGATGCTGCTGAGCTATTTAGGATGTTAATATCTGACTTAAAAATATAAATCTTGCATTTCTTTTTCATGTTTTTTTGTAACTCTTGCAATTAATTTTTTAAAATCCTATTTACTCTCTTTAAAATATATTTAAAGAATCACATTCCGCATAAAGCAGAATAGAAGGTACACTAGGGGGCACTAGTAAGCTGCACTATTTGTTTTTTGTTTTTAGTGTCCCCCCCCCCCCGCAATCTCATTTGCATGTCTTTAGGGATGCTGTTACTGCTTAAGCTTATCTATTTGAAACTACCCATTTTTCTTCCTTCATTCCTTTCCTTTTTTTTTTTTTTTTTTTAAAAAAGCCCATTTGGCTTCTTTCATTGACCAGTAGAGTTCCAGACCTGTAGGTTCATTATTTTGATAAGCTTTGTCCCAGTTGGGTTGTCTGGGTGGCCTTTATGTCTTTATTGAAATCCCTGGGTCTTGTCCTGTGACATTTCTGATGTCTTTTGAAAGAACATCTCTGCAGCTGCAAGTGATTGCTGCTTAAGCCCAATTTTAAGGCCTCAAAATGCACACACATTACTCTGGGGTATTTCTTTTAAGCCACATTTAAGCCCTGGTCTCTAGAGGTGAAAGACTGAGATGCTAAATAATCTGCCACCTGGCCTGTCCTCACATGATTGGTACAGAACAGATTCCTCTTCTGAGGAATATACAAAAATAGCTTTTCCTAAAAGGTCAAATAAAATTTATGCTTCATGCTCAAAACTTTAGCATTTCAATTTAATTTTAAAAGTCAAAAACAATATAGAAGGATCTAAAGTGAGCCTAAAGAGAGTTCACAATTTTATTAAAGAAAGTAAACCAAGTTTTAGTTTTCTCAGAATATGCCAGTTTTTATTACCCTTTTATTTACTGAAAATCAAATGTGTTTTCAGTTTTATGGAAGTTGGAATATTTTTCTCTAATTTGTTGTTGTTGTTATTATTATTATTATTATTATTAAAGATACTTCTTTTAGTTGGCCCTCTTTTGAAATATGTGCTGATAAAATCATTAGTCTGTTTCAAAATGAGTTTTGTCCTAGTCATTGTTCTATTTCTGTGATTAGACACCATGACCATGGCAGCTCTTATAGAGAAAAGCATTTAACTGGGGCTTGCTTGCATTTTCAGAAGTTTAGTCCATTTTCATCTTGACAGAAAGCATGGCAGCACACAGGGGAATTGGTGATAGAGAAGTAGTTGAACGTTCTACATCTGGATCATCAGGCAAATGTAAGAAGAGCAAAAGCCTCTAGACTTGAAGGGTCTTGAAAACACGAAGCCCACCCTCAGTGACATGCTTCCTCCAACAAGGCCACACCTCCTAATATGTTCAAATAGTTCAAATAGTGCCACTTCCTGGTGACCATGGATTTTCTTATGTAAATAACCACAACTTTTTGGTCTACAAGTAGAAAGCAAAATATGAATGCTGGGTTCACTGGTAGACTCTTAGTTTGTCTAGTGTACTTGAGGAGCTGGCGTCAATTCCCAATGCCAGCATTAGAAGGAGTAAATAAACAGCAGCAAGAAGAAGTGGTCTTATAAACAAATGGAATACAAATTTTAACTAACTTGATGAAGGACATACTGTCAGACAAATGAGGAAGAACTAGTTATGGGCTGAAAAGAAATCTGTCACTGTAAGCCTAAAGCTGTTTCCTAGCCATTAACTTCTTTTTATGTAGAATAAGCCTAGCTCTGTCCCATACATTTCTAATTCATTTCTTTCTTGTTATGACAGGGTAAGGCAAGACAGAGATCTTCCATCTGTGTTTCTTATTGAAGCTATCTTAGGTTAGATGAGAATTTGATCTTCTTGATGGAAAATCATGTGGGAAACTATCCCACTCTATTCTAGAACGCTGGGGTCAAGATCTCCTAGCTAATTTATCTTGGTTTCTATTACACTGCCTGATTATACAAACCCCGCCCTCAAACTCACTGTTTATCTTAGCATTTGCTAAATTGATTGTTTATGCAAAACCTTCCCTGTCACTGCCTAGCAAGATAACAGGATGTGGATTTTGCTAATAAAAAAATCCCTTGCTTTAAACACTCAAGAGTATATTTTGGCCTGTAACACCTGAGTATATCTTGTACATCCCAGCCCACTGGAATCAGTTGGTTATAAATTGTGTCTAAGTAGTCATTTTTGGTAGAATCCCTGTGGCAATATAACTTTTTAATAAATTTTGAAATAACTTAGGGAAAGAAGATTTTCGTGCAACACAGATGACTTTAATTTTTTTAATTTTTAAAAAATTTTTATTTATTTAATTTTCAGGGGATTTTAGAGTTCTTGCTAGTCTGTGTGTCTGTATGTCTGCCTCATCCTGCGAGCACTGCAGGCAACCTTCTCAAGGGAGGCAGAACACTGGTTATTTGTTTGTTTCTGAGACGGTTTTTCTGTATAGCCCTGGCTGTCCTGAAACTCACCCTGTAGACCAGGCTGGCCTACAACTCAGAATTCTACCTGTCTCTGCCTCCCAAGGGCTGGCATTAAAGGCATGCGCCACCATTGCCCAGTAGAACAGTTTGTAATAGGGATCCCAGTCTAGGTTTCCTAGGTAGAAGCAGTGGATTCCGAGTCAGATACTGTGGTTCCCAGTCTCCCATGTACCCAGATATTTCTGGGGTACCACTGAGAGTTGGGAATGGTGGTCTGAGGGTTTGTGCTTCCCCTTAGGGCATCTACAAGCCAGGCAGGAATGGGACAGCTGAACCTGGGACAGGGACACAATCCAGTTTGGTTCCAAGTGAGTGAGGAGAGTAGGAAGGAGCTGGAAGAGAGAAGTCCTTTTCCAGGAGACTTAGGCTCCACTCCTTATAACTAATTCCTCCCCTCCAGGGGAATGACGAAGGTCCTTGCTTGTCCAAATTGTTTTATTTGATGGCAGACGTAAATGCAAATACCTTCATCAGAGTGAACGAGGGATTAAATACCCTTTAAAGATAGCAAGCTTCTTTGTTGAAGACTCGGGGCCTATCTAGGTAACTCATTAGCACGGAGAACTCCAGGTTTTTATGTTTCCATGACCAATTGTCATGGTCCATTCCATGGTAGGAATTTGGTAGGGAACAAGCTCCATGCCTGTTGTTCTCAATTCTGAGATTCCCCAGGGTTTGAGGCTGCTCAACTTTATAGTTCTTCTGTCTGTCTAGTGCCCCACAGGTCTCTTTAAGCCTCTTCTATATTTTATTTCTTTTACATTCTGAGTGCAGTTTCCCATCCCTAACTGTTCATCAGCTTTACATTTACAGATGTAAACGTAAAGTATTTATGTGTCACTTTGAAAAAGAGATAGAATGAAAGTAAGGAAATCCGCTCTTGAGTAACTGAAAAATGGACAGGTTAGCTGAGATACTGATGGTAGCTTGGTAAGTGATTGTATTAAAAGAGTGGCTTCTGGGAGGATAAGCACGTTATCATGTTAATGGAGTAATTATTCCACCTCTCAATGTGGCATGAATTTAGGTAAATCAGATGTTCTGTGTGGACTCCTGGCCAGTAGATTGAAAATCCAACTGAATTAGCTCTTGAGGAAGAAGACAGTAGTAGGTAGTGTTTTAATTTTGAATGAAGCAGATCAGAATGCCATGTCTGAAGGCAGGACAAGATGCGGATTCTCTTATTTTGGTAAGTACGAAATAGCTTTTTCTTAATATATATAAACAGAGCCCTAAAATCCATTCTCAGTGGCCTCTCCCACTACTGTGGGTGGTGGTCCTCATCTCAGGAGTTTAGTCCTTAAAATCAGTAGGAGACAGGCTGGAGTTGGAGAATAGATACAATTCATTTCCACCATGAAAATTTAGTTTACTTTAAAACTGTTTACAGGAAAAGATTACTGCCTTGACTGAAGTTTTGGTCATACCTTACTTCTAATCAGCAAGCAGAGGTGCTCATTAAGGAAAACATAATTAAAAGGACGAACTACTTTCTGATACTTTTGACCACTAGATTAAGGTGGTATGATTGTTTGAATAGGAACAGCCTCCACAGTTCTGTGGCTTTGTTGCAGGAAGTATATCACTGGAGTTGGATTCTAAGGTTTCAAGGACCACACCATGTCCATGTGCAGTCTAGGGTAAGTGATTTCATTTTCTGTCTCTCTGTCTCTCTGTCTCTCTGTTTCTCTGTCTCTCTCTTTCTCTCTCTCATGTAGCTCTCAGCTATTGTTTCACTACTATGCACGCTACCTGTTCTCTGCCATGAAAATAATGAATTAAGCCTCTGAAACTATAAGCAAGCCACCAGTTAAATGCTTTCCTTCATAAGAGTTGTCTTGGTTATAGTGTCTATTCACAGCAATAGAAACTAAGACAATTGAACAGAAGAAAGGATATTTCTTGCTTTTAGCCAAGTACAAGAATCAGAATGATTTATTTTGGAGTCCCGGCCTAACTTTTTCTATCTCCTGATCTCATTTATGCCAGTACTAATAATTGTACCCTTTTTATCAATAAATATTAAATAATAATAATAATAATAATTTACATTTTAAATAAATTGTAAATAAGAATTACAAATTGACATTTTCTCTGTGTCATATACCTCCAGACACTGATGACATCTCATATTTTAATTCTTGTCTCACATATTACATAAAAATTATAGTTTTCTTTCCCCTTCCAGTACCCCCCAAAATACCTCCTCCTTTCTTTCAGAAAAGGACAGGCTTTCAATAAATATCAACCAAACATGGCATATTTGTAGTAAGACTAGGTATTACCCCTTGTATTAAGGATGGACAATGTAACCTAGGAAGAGAGAAAGAGTCCCAAAAGCAGACAAAGGATTGGGGACAACCTGAGTTTTCACCGTTAGACGTCCCACAAGAAGACCTGTTGAGGTTAAAATTAATTGGAGTTTAATACCCACCTTAGATCATTCAGTTCCCAGATAAAAGATTCAAAACTTTTACATTTATAATAAGCCCAAATAGCACTAGAGTTTGGTAGATATCAATCCTCTAAAGTATTTTGTCTATTTCCCTGTCAATAACCGCGAGATAAGACTTGGCATAGTCTGCTTTTACTCTGACTGGCCAGCCCTCATGGCCAGTTCTCATAATCCCTTACCCCATGGTGTCTTCTCTACTCCCCTTCCCTTTCTTTCATCCCTAGTGGTCTCTTCAAACCCCAAGCCCTGGGAACCAAAGCTTCAACTTCTTATCTTCTGCACAGCGGCTGAAGGCATCTTTATTCAGTCAATAATTTTAAATTAAAAAGTAAAGTTGCATAGCATTATTTGGTGTACATGAGGATTTTCTCATCCCTGAGGCAATCAGTTCTTGAGGGTCAGGATTTAGCATTACAATACATAGCAACAAGACCAAACCTCAACAAAACATATAATATATGCAGTGGGTCTGGGTCAACCCACCCAAGCTCCCTTATTGTTTATTGAGACTCTGTGATCCTCTATAAGCCCCGGAGAGTTGATTCTGTGGCTTGTCTTCTGGTTGCCTTGACCCCTCTACATCTCACCTCCCTTTATTCAACAGGATTTCATAAGTTCATCCTAATGTTTGGCTGAGGGTCTCTGCATCTGTTTCCATCAGTTGCTGGATGATGCCTCTCTGATTAAAATTATTCTAAGCTTCTGTATATGAATACAGCAGAATATCATTAGGAATAATTTCATAGACCTTTTATGTTGGGTTATATATATGAAGCCTTGTCTCTTTATATTCAAATTCTTAATTCTGTACTAGCAGAGCTAATGGCTCATCACCAGTCTCATATTTTGTAAGTATTTGTTTCTCTCTCACCTGACTACAGCATTTTTGAATTGTAGCTGATTGGCTTAAATAAAGGTCTGGCAGCCAATAGCTTCACAGGAAGTAGAAGGTGTAACTTCTGGGCAGAGACAAGGACTCTGAGAGAAGAACTGAGGAGTAGGAGATTCTCCAGTGGACACAAAGGTGAACTGGTGGATGAGAGTGGAGCAGAGAGGTAGACCTGGACACATTGTGGGATGTAATGACAGATTTAGTCTGGATAGAGTAGGCTGAAGATTGCCCAGCAAAAGGCCCAAGCTTTAAAGTATTAATAAGCCTGTGTCATTATTTATATATCTGGCAAGTCTGAGAAAGTCCTGCTGTGTTTTGTTTGGTTTTGGTTTTGCTTGTCATGGTTTATTCTATCTCAGGCCGCTAGGCTATCCTGCCTCTGGTTCCCAGCTCTCCAGGCAATGTCAGGTGTGGGGTCCCTCTCATGGCTTTGATCAAAGTCTGGGTCAGTCTTTGGTTGATTCCAGCATCTATTGAACGCATGCCAACTTGTATGTCGAATGTTTTCTGGATGGGTTAGTGTTCCAATCCCTCCACTGGAATTCTTCCTGACTACAGAAAATATTCATTTCAGGCTCCATCTCCCCCATTTCTAGGGGTCTTAGCTAAGGTAACCCTCGTAGATTCCTGGGAATATTCATTGCACTAGGTTTGTAGTTTGCCTCCAAGATGCTCCAGTATTCTGGTTGTCTCTACCAGTACTCCCCTCCTCCATCCTCCCCATCCCCATGCCCCTGTTCTGATCACTCTTGTTCCCAATCTCACCTGGCCCCAATTTACCCATATTATCTATTCTACTTGTCGTTTCCAAGGAGATTCATTGAGCCCTCCTTGTTATTTAGGCTCTCTGGGTCTATGGATTGTAGATTATTATCCTAAACTTTACACAGCCAATAACTACTTATAAATGATTACGTATTTTTTCTAGCACCATCCATTTGTATGCAAATTTTATGAAGTCACTTTTTTAACAGCTAAATAATAATCTATTTTGAAAATGTACCACATTTTCTTCATTCATTCTTCAGTTGAAGGACTTCTAGATTGTTTGCAAATAAAGCTGCTTTGACCATAGTTAAGCGAGTGTCCTTGTGTAGTGTCTTTTGGGTCTTAGACCAAGAGTGGTACAGCTAGGTATTGAGGTGGGTCTATCCCAGTTTTGTGAGAAACTACCATTTTGATTTCACAAACGGCTGTATGTCCCCACCCCCACCAGTACTGGAGGAGTGGTCTGCTCACCATGTCTTTGCTAGGATGAGCTGTCACTTGTGTTGTTGAACTTTGCCATTCTGACAGTTGGAAAAAGATGGAGTATTAGACTCTTTTTGATTTGTGTTTTCCTGATAGCTAAAGATGTACATTTCATTAAGTGTTTCTTGTCTCTTTGAGATGCCTCTGTTCAGAATTATCTGTTTCGATCAGTACTCCATTTTTAATTGGATTATTTTGGTTTGTAGATATCTTGCTTCTTGAGTTCTTTACATATTTTGGATATTAGCCTTCTGTCATATGTGGAGGTGATGAACCTTGTTTCCCATTGTCAAAACAGTAGGCTTCTGCTTTGGTGTCCTTGGCCTTACAGAAGCTTTTCATATTCATGAGGTCTCATTTCTTAAGTGTCAAAGTTATCTGCCAATGGACATTTACATTGTTCCTATACCTTAGCTATTGTAACTCTAATGAGCTTGAAAGCAAAGAAGCTTCTTTGACAGAATTGCTAATTCTGTTTTCTTTTTCTATACCCTCACATAAGATTACTGAATCATTCATTTGTAATTACGCTAGGACTCTTTGTATTTCCCAAAATGGTTATACTATTTTATATTTCTGCTACCAATGGAAAAGGGTTCCACTTTTCTTTACATTCCTCAACATTTGGCATATTTTGTCTGTTTGAAAATAGATATTCTAGCAAATATGAGACTCTACCTCCTTGTTCAATTTATATATCCCTGGTAATTATTGATGCTAATGACTTTTTACTTTAAAGTAATATTTTTATTTATTGTTTAGAAATTTCACATGTACTCCCATCCCATTTCCTTTCAAGTCCTCTCAGGTCAACCCCCAAGCCTTATGTGATAAGAAGAGAAATAACAAGAAAAAAGGTCCAATTTGTGCTGTCCATATACTCAGTGGACCATTATGAAACTTTCAGTGGCCAGATCCTTAAAGATAACTGATTCCTTCCTCAACCACACACCTGCTAGAATTCATCAACTGTGAAGAGCTGCACTTCAGCATCCTTATCACAACTTTTAAAAGTTTTCTTCAATGACTTCCAATATAGACTGTTTCTTTTTTGGCTGGGGCTGTGGTGATGGGAGAGAAATTGTCCTCTGTGTCTGCAAATTGCTTTCAAGTAAAATGTATAAAGAGTACCTAGATGTCTCCTAACTAATATGGTACTTGGCTACCTACAGATATATTAGGAATACATAACAACTTTCTGTTACAGGAAATATTTAAAAATGAGTTCCAGAACAGCCAGGGCAATACAGAGAAACCCTGTTTCAAAAAACAAAACCAAACAAAATGAACCTGCCAACTCTCCACATTCCTGCTTCTTTCAACTCGCTAACTCTCTGGTCTCACCTGGCCACGTTCCTGCTCTAGCACTGGCACTGGTGGGCCACAGCCCTATGTCCCAGTAGGGTCCCACTGGCTCTGTTCCACATTCCAATAACCCAGTAGATCTTCCATTCTCGTGGTTTGATAACACAATATCCAGAAAACCAGTAAAAACAAGACTCAATGCTTATAGTTAACCAATCAGATTTACACATCAATAAATTCTCAATACACAAGATGCCAATAAAATAATTTTAGAACCAGTTAATAACGATAAAAGCTGCTCACCTAGATTAGACAAATTGTCCCAATATTCTAACCTTTATGATATCATAACAACCTGTGACTGGTCATAACCATGCTGATTCATGCCCACCACCATCTTCCTTTCTCCCTGCCAGGGAGCCACTCCTTGTCTCTGCAACTCCTAGGTTTGCCTCCCTTTTCCCTGTTCAATCACAGACCTCCCACTGCCCTAATATAATTGGACTGGGAAAATGCTGTGACATATCACACTTTCTGTTTAAATAAATAAATAAATAAATAAATAAATAGATAAACTTTTTCTCAAAATATAAATTGGGCACAGTTACCATGGAGAGTTGGCAGATTCATTTTTTTAAATATTTCCCATAACAATTTTCTTGTATCCGTTTTGGGAAATGAGAGTTGACAGTATTATAGAAGTTCAAATTTATGTTGATAAATGCAAAGAAAACATCTTTATTACCAGATACCATTGTTACCAAGAGTTGCTTTGTTTTCAAGGTGGAAAGGATTTTATTTAAAGCATTCCAACTGAGTCTGCATTTTGCCTCATAATTAATTTAAAGGCTGTCCCAAGTAAAGAAAAAATAATCCTGGTCTGACTAATAAACCAAGCATGACTTGCACAAGTATATATCTATAAAGTCCCAAATGATGTTTAGCAATTTGATCATAACATTGTAATGATGTCTATTTACATTCATGTCTTAAAATTATTATTAACTATTTACACTTATTTAAGTCAATTTCATTATTTTTTTCTCTGTCACCAGCATATGCTTTTATTTCACTTGGCAAATTTTTAAATTTCAAACTTTTAGAAGGATATAATTTATAATTCATAGAAAAACTTTATCATTACTACATTGTGGCAATTGCTATTACAAACAGTACAGAAATTGTTGCAGTGTTTATAAATATATGTGTGAAGGTTTTCAGGGATCATCAGTTATATCATCATGGCAGTCAAATACTTAGTAGTAAAAAGCACATTTAAAAAAATTATTTTATTAGATATTTTCTTCATTTACATTTCAAATGCTATCCTGAATGACCCCTATAGCCTCCCCCCACACCCTGCTCCCTGTCCACTCATTCCCACTTCTTGGCCCTGGCGTTCCCCTATATGGGGCATATAAAGTTTGCAAGACCAAGGGGCCTCTCTTCCCAACGATGGCTGACTAGGCCATCTTCTGCTATATATGCAGCTAGAGACATGAGCTCTGGGGTTACTGATTAGTTCATATTGTTGTTCCACCTATAGAGTTTCAGACCCCTTCAGTTCCTTGGGTAATTTCTCTACCTCCTCCATTGGGGTCTCTGTGTTCTATCCTATAGATGACTGTGGGCATCCACTTCTATATTTGCCAGGCACTGGCATAGTCTCACAAGAGATAGTTATATCAATGTCCTTTCAGCAAGTTTTTGCTGGGATATGCAATAGAGTCTGCATTTGGTGGCTGATTATGGGATGGACCCCCGGGTGGGTCAGTCTCTGGATTGTCCATCCTTTTGTCTTAGCTCCAAACTTTGTCTCTGCAACTTCTTTCATGGGTATTTTATTCCCTATTTGGTGGAGGAATGAAGTATCCACGTGTTGGTCTTCCTTCTTCTTGAAAAAAGCACATTTTGAAGGTGCTATTCATTCAACCAATAAAAACCTTGAGTTTGGGATATGTTAAAACTATCATCTGAAATAAATGTCCAATTTCCTAAGCAAACATAGTAGCTTACTGTTACTTAAGGATGACAATTATTTTTCAATGCCAAACTTTTGAAAAAGAAATATCTAAAATTTTGTTATCAGCAGCTTTATAAAAAGATTGACACATGGAAATAAGACCTTCTGTTGTGTTGCAGTGTAAGTAAGCAATATGTCCAGATGAGAGGTCATATGTCTCAGCTCTAGGCTTTTAGGGTGGTCTGAAGCACTGGACAAAGCAATGCTGAAAGCGTTTCCTTCTATGATTATGGTCAGGGGCAGAAAAATGTGATGAACTGTTTCTTAACTCCTCAATTTTCCAGAGCAGCGTAACACTGCATCTTCTGGGAAGTAGCACTAGGAATCATGAAGATTTTTATATAAGATTAGTTTTTACAGATTATGTCACTAAGAAAATCTATGGAAAAAGAATTACTGTCTCAGTATTGAAAGGTGAGCAGAAGAAGGAAAAGAGGAAGGAAGGAAGGAAGGAAGGAAGGAAGGAAAGAAGGAAGGAAGGAGGGAGGGAGGGAGGGAGGGAGGGAGGGAGGGAGTTTGAATGAGTACTGCCACATGTAGACATTATGATAGCTCATTTAGTATGCAAACAAATTATCCGAGAAGAGAAAAATGCAGGCCTACATCAATCCACTAAAGGCAATGATGGAACTGGTTTTCTATGAATGTTGTAATAGAGTACACTGAGTGTAATTACCAAGTTATCTTTCAAAGACATACTAAACAGATTAATATTTCTGTTCAATGTGAAATAATATAATATAATAATAATATGTGTGTGAATCTTTATATGTATGTATAGGAAGCTATTCAGACTGAAGATGAAATGATTCAATTAGGCAATCCTAGAACTCATTTAGCTTGTTCATGAACGGCAATTTTCTTTATCAATAAACCATTGATCATTTAGCTTTTAGGAAATATCTATAGTGTTTTTCTGTCCATCTCCCAAGTTACTACCAATTTCCATGATTTCTTATAAGCATTAAAATCTCAGGAAACATTTTGTTCTTTTGAATATAGTTCACTACTTAGTGATGATACAGACTGAAATCAACCAAGAGAAAATATACAGATTATATTATAACTAAAAATTATTTGAAAATTTTAATTAGGAATTATTTTTATCTTTATCTTGCATGTGTATGTGTGTGTGTGTGTATGTGTGTGGTGTGGTGTGGTGTGTGTGTGTGTGTGTACGTGCTGATGATTTTGAACATGGGCACATGAACTCTATGAAACATGTATAAGGTCAGATAATCTTGAATGATGGTCTTTACTTTCATCTCATTTCTAATTATTCCAGTCTTGTCTTTTTAACTTGCAGCTACTGTCATGTTTCTACTTTCCATCTTGCTGGAGAATTGTAGAGGGCTGGAATCACAGATACATGCACTACAATATCCAGTGGCCCTTTCTGTAAGCCCCCAACCCACAAACCACCTCAGGGGAGAGAATGAATGCAGTCTTCCACTACCACAAATTGTGCAGTTGAATTTCCCACATTTGGGGAAATCACAGAGGACAGCACATTCAGAGTGTAATGATTAATCCTCTCCCTAGGAAAACCGCCTTTGTGATCATGATATCTCCCATGCCAGGTTAGTATGTGATACCCAGATTTTACATGAGTTCTGGCTAATCAACTTCAGGGTCTTCTACTTGCAAAGCAAGCATTGTATCTGCTGAGCTATCTTCCCATCCAGGGCTTTTGTCTTCTTCCAGGGTAGTCACAGGTAGAGTGCTTTGTTCTCTCAGCAACACTGTTATAACACTTACATAGAGTTATTAACCAGAGATGTTCATCCAAGGCTCATTATTTTATCTGGGGTAATTACTAGCATAAAACACTTGTATGTTAATCTTAACTATTCAGTATCAGAGGTAAAGCTGATGACCCAGAACTGCAGACAACCAAAACAGCATTCATCATAAACATCACCTCTGTATTAGCTCTCTGATTTGATCCCAGGCCTAATGAATATGGAGACACATCTTCGGCCTATTTGGGGGATTTCGAAGCCACCTCTCAAATATAGGGCCTGTTCTGAAACCTTTTGCAATGTGTAGGGTTTATCCTGATGAGATAACCCTTACTGATGATTAGAAAGGCTATTACTACATCCCCATTTGTACTACTTACTACAGGAAATTTGATATAACATGTTTTCACATTACATTTCATTAAAACATGGTAGCCATTGGTCATTTTCTACAGAAAAATGAATGTACAGAAAAAGTTCAGGTATAAAAGTTATACCAGAATTTGTTTCTCCAGGAGGATTTTGGAGGTACCACTGAGGTTTAAACTGCAAACCACTATTGAGAGTTTGCCTACCAGAACACATCTACAACTAGCTTTTGGGAATTAGGCAGAAAAAAAATGGAATTAAAAAGAGGCAGCTGCAAGGGCAGCAGAGTCCAGGGACAGGTCTGCTTAGCAAGACCCCTCAGCTTGGAGTTGGACTCCCTTAGAACCTGGGCAGTCCAGGAATAAGGCATGTTTGTTGTACATGTAAACCTAAAAGCAGGTCTATCATAAAAAATGACAGAACAAGTTGCTAATTTCATAATGATGATATGCCAATAATTTAATGCTTTAAACGGATGCACATTTACTTTCAATCCAGTTCTCTAGATGAGAAGCCTGAAGCAATTACTATAGGGTTACAATTAAGTTCCAGTTAAAACGTTATTTGATGTGGAGGTTCTTGAGAAGAATGTTTTATTACCTTTTACCAGCATCCACCTACACTGATGGGTTGTGGCTCCTTTCTCCATCTTCAATGTGTATCTCTCTAGCCTTTGATATTCTTCTGTATCATGCTCCCATTCTGACCCATGTGTCCTCCCACTTTCTCTTATTAGGACCTTACAATCTTATTGGACCTACCCAATAACCAATAGGTATCAGCCTCCTTGTCTGTCTCAAGTTCTTCACGTAAATATATTGATGAATTCCTTTTCCACTTAATGCAATATATTCATTAGTTCCAGGATTTTGAGGTGTTATTCTTAGGTGTCATTATTTCTGTTATTACAAAAGTAAGCATCATGTGCACAGGAATAGCTGGGGTTGAAAAAGTCTTGTACTAAATGCTGCTGCCTAAGGTTGAGCATACCAGACAGTTTCTAAAAGAGTATGCCTATTGCCTTATTTACCCAGAAACTCCCATCAATTAATGAATTGGCCATAAACCACCTATACCCTATCAGAACTTTTAAGGGATTTTTTTTCATAGTTATGGCAACTCAGAAAATCAGCCATTGGTTTTCAAGAGAAAGTCATCATATTAAGGATCCATTTAAGCTAAGAATTATCATAAGAATTGTCTTTATAGCTGCCATTTAGTCTACATTCACTCTGTATTGAATTTCCCAAATCATATATCTATATTTATACATTTACTGCTATACACTTTAAAGTTGATTTTGGCATTTCTTTAAAAAGAAAGTGAATCTAATTGTCCACTAACCTGCCCTGACATGACTTTGGAAACAACCTAGCAGAGTTAGTGGTTTTCCTATATAGAATGCCAGTATTTTTATGTACAACATGGAACAATACCCTTTTAATCTAATAGTTTTTCTATACATAATTTTAATTTTATTAGTATATTAATGTTTTCAGGTTATATATTTTTACAGTTGCCGTAATAAACATAGGGATAATAACTAGTATTTTTCTCATTGAAGACAGAATTATCTCAGAGGGGAGGACAGTGGTATCCTTTACATGTAAGATGAGGAGAAGTTTATTTTCAACAATAAAAATATAACTTCTTAAGCCAGGCAGTGGTGGTGCATGCCTTTAATCCCAGCCCTTGGGAGGCAGAGGCAGGTGGATTTCTGAGTTCGAGGCCAGCCTGGTCTACAGAGTGAGTTCCAGGACAGCCAGGGCTACACAGAGAAACCCTGTCTCGAAAAACAAAACAAAACAAAACAAAACAAAACAAAACAAAACAAAACAGAAACAAAAACAAAACCCTTCCTAAATATTCTAATTTTTTTAAACTGGTAGAGTCCTGATTTAAAATACAACATTGGTATTATGATGTAGTTTTATTGTGAATTCAATACACCCATATTTCTCTGTAAAACTGCATAGAGATTTGAAATAAATTTACCCAGAATTGAAAAACAGAAGAATGGTATCACTATTTGAAATTTAGAGTTAAGTGTGCCTTGCTTGACCTTGTAGTTCTGCTGGGGAGGCTGGCTCTGCCCTCATATATATTTTATGTGTTGTGGGATGTCACAGTACTTTGAATGTTAACCATTTGCACTTGTGTTCACAAAAATGAAGAAGAAAAAAAATCTTCATAAGTGTATTTAAATGACTAATGCTTGATTTGTGAGATGAGATAGTTCCTCCTCTGACCTGCGATTTCTCTAATGAAAATTTCTCCTAGTTAGTAACTTGACTACCTTGAGTCCCAAATATTTTTATATGACACATTAAGGTGATGAGGGATACTAGGGACATTCTTTCTCTTCTTTGCTTTCTAAGTTGGGTGTTTGCATTTCACTTTAAGAATCTACTGCATATATTCATTGTGTGAAAAGACTAGATGTGAGTGATGGTTTTTATATTCTTGGGCCAGGGAGTGGCACCATTTGGAGGTGTGGCCTTGTTAGAATAGCTGTGACTTGGTTTGAGTAGGTGTGTCCCTGTGGATGTGGGCTTAAGATCCTCACCCTAGTTGCCTGGAAGTCAGTCTTCTACTAGCAGCCTTTGGATGAAGACATAGAACTCTCAGCTCTGCCTGCACCATGCCTGCCTGGATGCTGCCATGCTCCCACCTTGATGATAATGAACTGTAATGAACCTGTAAGCCAGCCCCAATTAAATGTTGTTTTTATAAGATTTGCCTTGGTCATGATGTCTGTTCACAGCAATGGAAACCCTAACTAAGACAGTGAGTTTTCATATTTTCCTGAACTTGTTTCCAGAAATCTTTTCTTAGTGCAATTACAGCACCAAGTCAGAAAGACAGATATATTTTTAGGACCAATTCATTGTTCTCAGAGCTGAGCACTGACTCTCAGTTATTGAACTGTGGCTGAACAGGTATGATATTGTGCTTGGTCCTTGAAGTTTTAGATTCCTTGTATTCAAAGTTTTAACTGTAGTTGACAAATGTGAAAATCTTCCTTAAATTTATCTTTTTTGAACATCTGAGGTTATTCATCTTCCCCCGTTGTTCCAAAAATAGGCAAGTAACATCTTCCACATCTTCAGTCTGTGGGCAAACATTTCTCTCTGACAATAAGCATAAGATTTACTACATACTTTATTATAGACACAGGATAGTGTAAAGAAGTTGTATTTTACTCTTCTTTATAAAACTGACCATATTATGCCTGACGTAAGTCTTCTCTGAAATTTTAGTACAGATGTTCATTTGACATAGCTTAATAAAATTATAATTGACCTTTCTTTCATAAAATAACTTGGTTGCAAACTCAGATCTACGAGAATATAGTCATTTTTGTTATAAGTATTAGTTGCATTTATGTGTTTGACACAGGTTGAAAATCTGCCTAGGGGTAATTAAGAAATGTTTATTGGTTGCTTTTCTTTACTTAAGGAAAACATATATGTCCTTTAAGTTTAATGCTTTGCACTAAACTTAATGTTCACATGTTTACAGGTGCTTGAGAATAGAGGACAAAGGACAACCTTGGGTGTCATCCTTAAAAAGACCATAGATTATCTTTGATATAAGCTCTCTCATTGGTCAGAAGATCTGTAATTAGGTTAGACTGCCTGGTCAGTAAGCTCCACTTCTTCAGAACTGGCCTATTAAAAACATGTGGAAATGCACTTGCTACCTTTAAGTTGGTTCTGGGATTACAACCAAGGTCCTTGTGTTTGCAAAGCAAGCACTTTGCTAAATAATCCACCCAAACAGCCAGGCAAAGTTTTTTTCTTCAATAGTATGTTTAAAACTAACACAAAAGCTGTTAATGGTTTTGGTAGACATATTTATGTCTTGATTGTGGTGACTATTATGCAAATATATGCATATGCTCAAGTTCATTGATGGTGTATGCTAAACAGTGTACAGGATTTGTCCATGGCTTGTACCTTAATAAAACTGCTAAAAATAAACTGATCAAACTCTGAAGTTAGGCATTTCATCACTGAGGTACTTCTCAGAAATCATGCTTTAAAACAAGTGTTTAAAGTCCAGTAATTAAATTTATAAGCTTGCATTAAATACATATGCATATAATATATAGAAAGGTATATATAACTTTCATATATAACAATAATAATTATAGAAGGCAGCTTTGTATTTTAAAGGGTAGTGGGGGTCATGGAGGAATGAGAAAGGGAGGAGGAATGGATGATTATAGAAATAAAGTGTTTATTTGTAAATTTCCTCAAAAAATTTAAAAAGGAACTCTAAATCTCTGGCTTTCATTTAAAAATAGATATATATTAGGATAATATATATATATATATATATATATATACACATAAATGATATCTGTGATATATACATGAAAAACCTCATCATATAAAAGAGACTATGTAGCATAGACCTAATATTTATAAACTTTGCCTGTAGCTTGGTAGTCTACATCCAATAAAAAGTGAAAAATCTTCATTGAGAAATTGCTGATGATGTTAATGTGGACATAATTTTACTGTGTGATTGCTGAGGGATGATTCTTAGAAATCTATCCATCCACAGAGGTATTCTCAAATGGAGTAAGCAACATCCAGTTTTTTTCATTTAAGCTGGGAAGCAGTACACATCACAAGCATGGCTTGAGACACAAAGTTCCAGTTAGCCACAAATAACTGACCTCTGAAATATAAGGTGATACATGCTTAATCCACTGATAGGTTTGATAAAGTATTCCTCTCTGAGCATTTCTATCCTTGCCAATCTGTCCCAGGGTATCTAGTACTTTTTTTTTTTTTATGAGCCTTGATGCTAACCACATCTTCTTGCAAAAATGGATGACACAATTAAATAGGTCGTCTATTAAAAATGAAATGAGGATCCTAAAATTTTGGGTGCATCTCCAGTTGATCATTGTCTCTGGTCACGAATCAATGACCCTAATTCTACCCACTGAAGACCAATGACTTAAGAAATCTACACTATTGGACTCTAAACTATTTTTCGGATTAAAATCCTTTGACGACTACTTAAAAAACAAAAAATGTAAACCACAGGCCACAAGCCAGAATGCTTATACCATGGTCCCTAATGCTGGAACAGCTTTTAGAATGTTTTAAATATCTCAGGTGAGTTAATCTGCAGCAAATTCAGGGACTACTCATAGTTAATTAAGAATCGTGATGATAAACATAGTTTCCTAAATGAACTTCTCAGTAGGGATTCTGTCTAAGTTGTGTGCATTACTGAATGCTAATTTGGTTCAAAGGTGATGGCAGCTATAACAGACAGAATATATGAATTAAAGCTAATTATAATCTTAACAACTAAAGATAATTCTAGATTTGCTTAGTTTCCCATATTTTCAGTCAATCTAATTACAAATAAGATTGTTTGCAAAGACTCGATCACGTGTGTGTATGCGTGTGTATGTGTGTCTAAAACGATCATACTTCTTATTCCACTTCTCTTTTACTTAATAACATACTATGAGAAAATTTACTTTTAAATGTTTTTCTATGAGATCTTGTTCTTTAGTTCTTTTCAATAGATAGTCTGACCGCTTCCTTGTTAATAAGTACTTTTCTTTTTTCCCATTCTTAAGGCTTTTATTTTGGAAAAAAAATGTGAGGCTTACTCTCTTATGAAGCTTCTACATGTTTCTTGGCATAAGTGAAAAACAGAATTTCTCCCCAGTATTAAATTGGAAATTTAACAAAGAATGTCACTTTTAGGATTTGTTATACCATAATACCTGGAGGGTTAGTGAGAATGCCTCTTAGACAACACATTGAGAATTTGCTAATATATTTTAGAGTTTAGAATTTCTTTAGGAAAGCTTCATTATGTATGTATGCTTGTTTGTTTTGTTTTCTTTGTTTGTTTGTTTGCTGGCTTGCTAGCTAGCTTGTTTTTCTGTCCTTGTTTGTTTTTTATGTCTCATATCCCAAGTGCTATTTACTGCTTACTTTCTTGGTAAATCCCCATCTTTGATTATAGACTTTCAAATGCTTCTTTCAAACACATTATTTCCAAAATTGCCTCAGAATTTAGCTTCTAAAAATTTTGATATAGGTTAAAAGAGATGGCTTTGTGGGTAAAAGCATTTACCGTGTAATCCTTATGACTTGAGTTAGGGTCCCTGGAACCCATGTTAAAATCATGTACATGTCTATTTCTCCAACGCTCCTGAGACAAATGGAAGGAAGAAAGAAAAGAAACCTAGGAAGCTTATGGGCCAGCTAAACTGGAGGAAGCAGCTGTAATAAAGAGCGCTTGACTCAGAAACAAGGTAAAAGGTAGAGACAGAAATCCATGCTATCTTCTAACCTCCATATATGCAAACACACACACACACACACACACACACACACACACACACACACACACACACACACACTCACACACCATATATTATGCACACATAAGAGAACACACACATCCTATGCACACTTCACACACATACACATCATACACACATTCATCATAAACATATATCCATGCAGACACATACACATATCACATACATAAACATACACAAGCTAAATATAAAACAAAATAAATATGAAACACTCTATATTGTTGACATGTATCTTAAAGCCGCCTCCTGTGTACAATGCACACGCTGGTGAAACATAATTAATTGCACTTTGAAAATACCACAATATTCTTATCTTCCAAATCCTAAGGGACATATTTCCCATAATTCTGAGATCTTAAGGAGAACATTTATATAACAGATGCAGCAAAAATACCAGTGTAGTCCTCTGTGTACCAGCCTAGGAGAAGCAGGTTTCTACCAGTTTGGGGATGCAGGGAGTGTTGTGTTTGCCTAGGATGCATTTTTAAATCTTTATATTTTTCCCCTTTCTTCTTTTTAAGTGATAATGCCTTCAGTAGAGATAATCTGTTCTCTTTCATGTCTCCTCCTTGGGCAATGCATTTTGAAGATTAATATAATATGGATAATGTGCGTGCCTGCCCTGCCTAATACAAAATGCTGAGGATGTGATTTCAGACTTAGAGAATTGAGAGACATTTCTCTCTAGGAGTTTCGGAATGTTCAGTTATTAGAGGCATATTGCTGTGTGGCAGTGTAGTTACATTCTCAGCTGGCTGGTCATCGGTGCAGGCTACAATCACACCTCTCTGTGCCTGTGATTCTAGCCTGGGTTTACCCTGAGTCAGTGGTTCTGGCTGCTGTGCCTCACTGTCATCTTGCATTGCCATAAATCATTAAGACAATTCACCTGTCATATTCTCAAAAGGTACTATCGCTCTTGGCCTAGAGATACTTTTCCTGTCCTGATTTACCTTTCAAAACTTAATTTCTTTAAAAACAGATATGGAAGGAGACACGTTTTAATAAAGAACTAAGGTTACACTAATGGATTTAATTGCTGTTCATATGAGATGGAAAAAACCTTGCGCTTATTCAGAAAATACCTTCTCAAGAGTACAGTTAGAGATTTATTTCATGCTATAGATTAAATTATTGCTTGCTTACTTCCCTTACTTGAAATGCATAATTAATATCTCCAAGCAAGTTTAGATTCATAGTTACATTTTCTTCTTTACTTAATTTTCAAAACCACCTTAAGTTATTGGAGCACCGATATTTTTACACTACAAACCATAAATCAAGTTAATGTTGGAGTCCAGGAGCCCTAGCTCCATGTTTAGTTCTAATGCTTGGTAAACTATAGTTAAGCAGCAGCATTAGATCCTGTCATTTTATAATAAACAACTTCAAAAAAAATCATGAAACATTTTGAAAGAACAGTCACAGTTCAAGAATTAAAGGCATCACAATGAATGATGAAAAGATTATGAAGAGTCCAGAAGCTGCACATCTCCTGCTTTTATTACTAGGTGGTATAATTTTGCTGTTTTCATTAGAAATCTAAGACCAGAATTTCATCAGAAAAGTCAGTCTTAGAAACATCACCCTGAAAATCTATTCATTTAAACATTTCTAAAAATATGTTTATCTATTTAGGAGGAAGAAAAGTAATATTATTATACTTCTTTCTGAATTACAGGGCAACTCCAGAATCAGGAGTAATTTATCTGTCTCCTCAGGGGTGGTCGTGTGGGGGACAGAGGACCCTTTTATTAGCTTGGTCATCTAGATGATAATTCACATCATTAAAATAAAAATGAATAATAAATAATAATTACATATATAAAATTGATTTTTAAAGGTGGTTCTAAGACTTTTAATTCAAGGTGGTTCTAAGGCTTTTTATTCAATTCATTTGAAAACAGTAAAGCAAAACAAAATTGCCAGTAAACAGAAATGTAATTTTAAAAAACAGAATTTATATCAAACTGTAATGGGTAGCTATGCTAGGCTTGCGTTTCTGGGGGAGCATGGTAGGACATTGGCACAAATTCTGACTCCTGAGTCCAAGGCACATTGACCCTTGGCTCAACTACTTAATTGTTACATTACAACAGGCAACTTAGTTAACCTTCCTCAGCCTCAATTTCCTCAGTGTCTGAACAGAAATAATAATGAGGTTAATAAGACTCATTTCTTATTATCTCTAGGAATTATCTAGAAGTAATGTATGTATGTAATAGAAACAATTCTATTGGGATTAAGCAAAATAATCCATTTATTTCACTGTCCTCGACAATTGGTAGAGGGTAAATCCTGCCTGTTTGGTATGTGCTAAACCAATTCCTATTAATACCTTTACAAAGCAGGAAAGGTAGCTCCCTCATGTAGAACATTCATGATCAATAGACTATAGACATAGCTGAAACAGAAGTGTGTGTGTTCCATATAGAAGCATGCCAGAGATGCATTTCTAACATGAGTTGAATCAGTAGATGTTGTATTAGTCAGGGTTCACTAGAGTCACAGAACTTGCAGATAGTCTCTATATAGTAAAGGAATTTATTGATGACTTACAGTCTGCAGTCTAAATCCCAACAATGGTTCAGTAGTAGCTGTGAATGGAAGTCCAAGGATCTAGCAGTTGCTGAGTCCCACACCACAAGAAGGCGAAAGAGCGAGAG
>NC_034598.1:12959100-12960715 GCF_900095145.1 Mus pahari
GGAGCAGGATTGGGGGGGGGGTATAGGGAACTTTCGGGATAGCATTTGAAATGTAAATAAAGAAAATAATAATAAATAAATTAATTTACAAAAGCAAGAAAGCTATATCAGGGTCCTTTCAGCAAAACCTTGGTGGCATATGCAATAGTGTCTGCATTTGGTGGCTGATTATGGGATTGATTCCCAGGTGGGGTAGTCTCTGGATAGTCTATCCTTTCATCTTAGATCCAAACTCTCTCTCTGTAACTCCTTCCACGGACATTTAGTTCCCCCTTCTAAGAAGGATCGAAGTATCCACACTTGGTCTTCCTTCTTCTTGAGTTTAGTGTGTTTGCAAATTATATCTTGGGTATTCTGAGCTTCTGGGCTAATATCCACTAATCAGTGAGTGCATATCAGGTGTGTTCATTTGTGATTGGGTTACTTCACTCAGGATGATATCCTCCAGATATATTCATTTGTCTAAAAATGTCATAAATTCATTGTTTTTAATTGCTGAGTAGTATTCTATTGTGTAAATGTACCAAATTTTCTGTATCAATTCCTCTGTTGAGGGACATCTGGGTTCCTTCCAGCTTTTTTCTATTATAAATTAGGCTGTTATGAACATGGTGAAGCATGTGTCCTTATTACCAGTTGGAAGATCTTCTGGGTATATGCTCAGGAGCAGTATTGCTTTATCTTCCATTAGTACTATGTCCAATTTTCTGAGGAACAGCCAAACGAATTTCCAGAGTGGTTATACCAGCTTGCAATTAATTCTAACAGCAATGGAGGAATGTTCCTTTTCTCCACATCCTCACCAGCATCTGCTGTCCCCTGAGTTTTTGATCTTAGCTATTCTAACCGGTTTGAGGTAGAATCTCAGGGTTGTCTTGATTTGCATTTCCTTGATGATTAAGGATGTTGAACATTTTTTAGATGTTTAGCTCTGTAGCCCATGTCTTAATAGGGTTACTTTGTTTTCTGGAGTCTAACTTCTGAGTTCTTTATATGTATTGGATATTAGCCCCCTATCAGATTTAGGATTGGTAAAGACCTTTTCCCAATCTGTTGGTTGCTGTTTTGTCTTATTGACAGTGTCCTTTGCCTTACAGAAGCTTTACAATTTTATGAGGTCCCATGTATTGATTTTTTTGTTTGTTTGGTTTTTGTTGTTGTTGTTTTTTCAAGACAGGATTTATCTGTGTAGCCCTGGCTGTTCTGGAACTCACTTTGTAGACCAGGCTGGCCTTGCACTCAGAAATCCGCCTGCCTCTGCTTCCCGAGTGCTGAGATTAAAGGCGTGCGCCACCACCACCCAGCTCCCATGTGTTGATTCTCGATCTTTTTTTTTTTTCACTGTTTTTTATTATTATTTTCCTTATTTACATTTCAAATGCTATCCCGAAAGTTTCCTATACACCTGCCCCCACCTCTGCTCCCCTACCCACCCACTCCCACTACTTGGCCCAGGCCTTGCCTTGTCCTAGGTCATATAAAGTTTGCAAGACCAAGGGGCCTCTATTCCCAGTGATGGCCGATTAGGCCATCTTCTGCTACATATGCAGCTAGAGACACAAACTCAGGCACTGGCATAACCTCACAAGAGGCTGCTATATCAGGGTCCCTTCCC
>NC_034598.1:12961653-12965597 GCF_900095145.1 Mus pahari
ACTTCCTTAGTTAGAGTCATAACAAGGTATTTTATATTATTTGTGACTATTGTGAAGGATGTTGTTTCCCTAATTTCTTTCTCAGCCTGTTTATCCTTTGTGTAGAGAAAGGCCACTGATTTGTTTGAGTTAATTTTATATCCAGTTACTTCACTGAAGTTGTTTATCAGGTTTAGGAGTTCTTTGTTGGAATTTTTGGCTTCACTTATATATACTATTATATCATCTGCAAATAGTGATATTTTGACTTCTTCCTTGCTAATTTGTATCCCTTTTATTTTCTTTTGTTTAAGTATGGATTTCTTTGGAGTATTTAACTCACATAGTAATTATAAGTTATTTAATGGAGTTACTGGCTCACTAGCAGTCCACCTGTTATTTAAGATTTTTGGCCCTTTGATTGATAATCTAAGCCACAGCATTCAGCAAATAAAGTGAGAAGGCTCAGTGGTTGACAGTGCTCCCTGCTCTTTTTCAGCACCAGAGTCCAGTTTCCAGCACACACATCAAGAAGCCAAAAACCTCAGTAACTCCAGCTTTGGGGCACTGGAAATCCTTTTCTGTTTTCCTTGACACTTGCCTCCTCCCACACATTTACTGAATCACACATATAAAATATTTTAAAATAATATATAAAATATGAAATGGCAATTCACAGCAAGGGAAAGATGCTCAGCTTTGGAACTGAAAGTATGCTACCAGACATTTCCAGTCTATCTGAGAACCTCCCACATAATTTTGAATTTGTGTCTTAGATGCCCTAGTTAGAGGAACAGAAAAGCAAGGGCATAAGACTCTCCTGAGGTGAATGGCTAAAGATAACATAATTCTAGTCAAGGGTGGTTGCTTGTAAACAGAAGTGACCATAATTAGTGTATCTTATTATGGTGAAACATAATTCTGCAGTTTCCAAAGATTTAAGAAACATTTTCTATCCTTTTAAATGGAGAATAGCAAAGCTTTATATAAAGATTTTTCTTAATATATAGAAAATGGAAACTGTTTATGCATCTTTATGGTATTTGGGTAAGGAACACTGTGGTACTCGATAAGCTCTGTGTGCAGACAGAAACAAGAAGCTTTTTCCAGTTACTTTCCCAGAGAATGTCCAATCAGTTTCCAGTCATTCAAGCCTTCTTACATTTTTTAAAGAAACCTTTTCCACTCTGAGGCTGTGGTGAAGTCTGTGTTTTCAAACCCTTTGGTATCGTGTGTCCTGTGCCATGTTGTGGAGTGGAGTGTTTGTAATTATATAGTTAATAGTTTTGTATTTGTATTATTCAGAGGATATATCAATAAATAATTTGGTGTTGAGCATCTATCCCATTCCTTATTGCTGTAGGCACCTCTAACTTAAGATTGCTCTCTATTCTGAATCTTGTAAACATTTAATGTATCAGGAACAATAAAATAGCAATTATACTGAGGAGCAAACCCAGTAGCAGTCACAATATAAAAAGAAATTCTTGTACTTCTTCAGATACAGTCTACAAAAAAGCTGAAGCTTCAAAAGGATCGAGAGACAGAGATGTGCTATGAGGAGGACTGGTAAGTCTATTCCATAGCGCTGGTCTATAAGGTCACGGCTTACATCTGAGCCTCCCCCCTTGAAGAAATTATTGATTCAAAAAAGGGTCAGTTTCCATCATTTAGGAGCTAATAAAAATAAAGGATTTTGAACCCTACTCTAAAACTTCTGGACAAAAAAATTACCCTTAGGTACCTACATTGAAGACAATGCTATATGAAGTGATATAGATGGCAGAGTGATAGTCCAACAGCATCAACATTGCAGGATCACTTGTAAGAAATATAAATACATGTGCCTACCCAAATCAACAGAATCAGAAACTCTCTGCCTAACAATTACTGTGCTGCAATATTGATATACACTGACACTGAATCACTGCCTGCACTTAGGAAACACATTGTGAGCCCCTTGGTGAAATCACCAGGGTCCTGTGGAAGCCTGGCAACTTTAAAGTGAAACCACAATTGAAATCAAATCACAGCAGTTATTATTTTCTACACACACACACACACACACACACACACACACACACACACACACATTTACAGGCACATGCACACATGTGCACAAACACATATCACTTGCCTTAAGAGATTTTCTAAATGGTAACAGTGAAAATTCATCATCAAATATGGATCAAATAGATGTAGTGTATCTTTTACAGCAGTCATGGTAACACACTGTTTTCTCAGAGACACTAAAAATTAGAGTTTGCTACATATTTAGTATTCATGTTGCATGATTAATTTCTTTTATGTGTAAGTGAGAAATGCTATCATCCTTGTATTTGAGAGGCTTGTTTTGACCTGTAGTGTAATTGATTCCTTTAAAAAAGCTATGCATTTTATAAATGTGTCCTACTGAGTTTAAGGAATAATGCACATGGGTCCACAATTGCCTGAGGTAATTTCCACCACACCATAGTTTTACTCATTGTTTCAAAGACATACAGGCAGACAAACAAACAAAAGATCCTTTATTCTTTTTTAAAGTAAATAAACTTTCAGTGATATATATATATATATATATATATATATATATATATATATATATATATGGTTAGCAGCTCTATGCTACTAATCTTTTTGATAAATTTTAAATCAGAAAGTCATGTGGAAGTCTTTGATAAGAACACAGGGCAGGGGGGACAGGAGCAGAGAGACCATCTGTAACCTATGCTTATGTTTACATTTCTTCTACTGTCTGAATGCTCAGAAAATAAGAAACAATAGCTAGCCATTGTTGTCTCCTTATAAGAAGAGAAGCAAAGGTAAGGCTAATGAACACTGCAACAGACCTCTTCCAAACCAGGCTTTATAAGGCCCTGAGGAAGGAGCAGCCTTTTCTTCCACCTCCCATCCTTGTCTTTGACTTGGGCTCTTGGCAGGTGTGATAGATAGCAGGAGTGTAAAGTGCTTTCTGGAACTCTGCTTGTCAGGGAGCAATGTCATATTACCAATATGAATCCTGCAGAGCAGAACTGGCTGACTGCACAGACCTCTTACGTTGGGGTTCACATTTCATTTTGGATTGCTCCTTGTGTTTGTTTAAGGCTATTGCCACCTCAATGGTTTATATCTCATTGAGTCCTCTGTAATTCAGATAAAAGAAACCTGGTACCACCCAGCATTTAATGAGAAGGTATACTTTTAAAACTGAGAATATGAGACTCCCAACCACACACTAAGCATGCTTACAAGCTACCATGAAACAGAAACCACAGGGAAATATCAGAAAGTATGGATTTGATTCAAATCCGAACTTTTATTTGATCCTCACCATATAAGAATACTACACTGAGTTATTCAGTTTTCTGCTCTCAATGTCAGATTCAAAGTTAGAAGAGAATTTGGTCTAGCAACAGAATTAGCAATTATTGTAGGGTTAGGGTTAGGGTTTTCGTTTGCTTTTACTACAGAAACCTCTACAAAGCATCGAATAGAGCAGGAAGAAAAACATCAAATTCTGGCCTCAGCAGAATGATGGGGTGGAGCCAGACACACTTACACAGATTGGCACTAACAGGAGCCTAGTGAGATTCAGAGGCCAAAGCATAAAGAAGGTTTACAAAAAGACTACTATATTCCATGTCAAATGACCAGCTTCAAAGACAAAGATTTTTATGCCCTTCAGAAAGCGTGTATGTTAGGAAGCTAGACTGTTTGGCCCTTATTGTTAGCACCACCTTCTGGATACCATCAACTGGAGGTTTCTTTTTTTTTTTTTTCTTCAATTTTTTAATAGGTATTTAATTCATTTTCATTTCAAATGCTATCCCCAAAGTCCCCTGTACCCTACCCCTCCTGTTCCCCTAACCACCCACTCCCACTTCTTGGCCCTGGTGTTACCCTGTACTGGGGCATATAAAGTTTGCAAGACTAAGGGGCCTCTCTTCCCAATGATGGCTGACTAG
>NC_034598.1:12965912-12972241 GCF_900095145.1 Mus pahari
AAGTGTCAACATTTTGGTCTTCGTTCTTCTTGAGTTTCATGTGTTTTACAAATTGTATCTTGGGTATTCTAAGTTTCTGGGCTAATATCCACTTATCAATGAGTGCATATCATGTGAGTTCTTTTGTGATTGGGTTACCTCACTCAGGATGATACCCTCCAGATACATCCATTTGCCCAAGAATTTCATAAATTCATTCAGGTTGAAGTTTCTTACATATAGCTGAGGCTCTGTCCTCTCTACACATTCTGAAACTTAGCTGAAGAGACAGTCCCCAAAATAACAACTGAAAATTGATTACCTCTGCTAGCAAGAGACATGGAGACAGACTGGATTAATATGTTTACTGGGGGTTTCACAATATGAAATGTCACCAAAAGGAAAATATCCATTTTAGGACCAAAAGGAGAATATTCTTTTTAGGATCAGTGGAAACAATAGAATGACAAATTACTATGCTTATGTATTTAAGCATATATATATATATATATATATATATATATATATATATATATATATATATATATATGACATATTCTTTAGGTTAGTATGTCATCACATACTAAAGGCATCAGAAAACAGTTTATGAAGTAATCTTGATGAAATGGTCATAAGACATTGATATTTTCAATACTTGATGGACTTCTCCAATTTGTGACATTAGGGACAACGTATTTACAACAGACAGAGAACTTTTACTATTTTGCAAGTTTCTTTTATAAGTTTCTTCTCTCTTCTAAGGAGAGAAATAGATTCTGACTTTTAGACTTCAGAATATGCTTCCAAATATCATTTTTGCTTTGACTGGGGCTAAATGAATGCCGCACTTGTGAAAAAGCCCAGCAGATTTGATCTTGGTTATTTTCTCGCTTGGAAATATCAGTGTCTCCTGGGCAGAGGGAGAAAATTTCATGCCTTCTTTGAGCTGAATCTTAGTCTTGATGTTCTCACTGACTCAAAGGGACCTGTTGCAGGCTGGTGGTCTTGCTTATCAGGGTCTTCACAAACATTTAAGAGGGAGCTCCAGGTACAGTGTAGACTCCTTCTGGATGTCAGACAAAGTAGAGATATGTTCTAGCTATTGGCTGGCAAAACACAGCCTCTGTTGGTGAGGAGGAATGTCTTCCTCATCCTGAAGCTTTGACTTGAAATCCTCAGTCCCTAGATGCCCCTAGACTCAGGGCTCCTAGTCTACCTGGTTGTTTCTAGGGTCCTTCTTCTGCTTTTATGTTTATTATAGTCTTGGCAGTTGGTCTCAAGGAGGCAGAAGCTGCCATGAACTCCAGGTGGCTTCATTTTCCAAGTTTTACTTCTGGCTTCTTCAATAACAAATTACTAGATGTTGGAGTTGCCCAAGGAAAGGTAAACAACTACTTTAGTCATGTACTTGCAATTCCTCTGTCAGATGGTTGGGTGAGTTTGTAACCCCATGTATACAAGGACCAGATTTCCCCACAGTTCCATCAACAAAGTGTAAAGTTAAGAATTTAAATTCTTGCCACTATGAAAGACAGAACCTTTTCTCTTAAAGTACTCTATAGTTTTGTTCATTCTTATTCAAGCTGAGAATCCAAACATACCCATACAAGTCATTAGTAATTAATTTTCTGGGCAACATTTTGTTGCTTTCCTTTCGTCAAAGGTTTTCCTCACTCACATCACATATGATATTTTGTACATGTAGTCTTTGAACTGAACTTACTTTCATAAAAATATTGTAACATTTATACCCATGTTCCTAGTGTATTGTTAAAATCAAATTATATTGTATGAGCTTTATTTATTTTATGGTACTGAATAAAGCACACATTTTAAATATTTTTTATTTTATTTGTTTTCTTCACCTTAATATATCTTTGTGTGTGTGTGTTGGGGGTGGTGGTGATGGGTGTTACTTATGCATTTGGGTTTGGAAGCTCTTGCCTTTGATTACCTGTATAGACAGAGCCACTTGCTACGTTTTTATTCAATAAGGAATTTAAGTGAATCTCAATATAATTTAAACACAATGGCAAAAAATACACAAGTGACAAACGTAACACAACACTGAGGAACATGCTGGTTCCTTTCAGTATTTATAATGCATGGCCTTTATTGTTAGATCTTTCCTTGCCTTCTCCTGAAAAAAAGAATGTATTGTGTTGAGGAGTTTATAAGAAGCTTTAGTTCCTATAAAAGGAAGCTTAAGCTCATTAATATGTAGAAACCTTAAACATGAATGTAGTTTTATGTTTCTTTGCCAAAACCCAGTAAGGAGTATTTTTTGCATATTTTTGCATTTCTGTGGCTAAAATGCTATTTTAATTGAAGTCAAAACTATCTTGAGTTGTCAAGACAGGGCTAAGTTATAATATAATTGTTAGTATCTTTAAGAATTAAGCCACTGCTTTGATTTTTACTTGGACTTTGACTATACAGTCTAAAGAAATAGAGGTTGTCTAGAATGAGAGGATGTTATAAAACAATGTCCTTTTGTTGCTAGGCAGAACAGCAGATAATGGATAGTAAAGCAGTCAGAGGAGTGTGGAAAGGGTTCCCAAGTGAAATCATGATCTTTCCTAGATCATAATTGTATTTTCTTACTGGGATTACTGTACTTATAGGGATAAAATGTGCCCTAAGTGATTATAACTGTTTTATTTTTGAAAGGATCTTATGCTCATTGTGATCATTTTTAAAAAGATTTATTTATTTATTTATTTATTTACTTATTTTATGTATATGAGTACACTGTTGATGTCTTCATACATACCAGAAGAGGGCATCATATCCCATTACAGATGGTTGTGAGCCATCATGTGGTTGCCGGGAATTGGACTCAGGACCTTTGGAAGAGAAGTCTGCTGAGCTGTTTCTCCAGCCCCATTGTGATCATTGATTCAAGGAAGTATGCTCTATTAATTCACAAAATTATTCGCAGAGCATCTTTGTGATATCAGCCTTCTATTCAACCACTATTCAAACAAGGTTTGCATTCATACATATGCTCAGAAATAAAAATAAGACAACTCTGAAGGTTTGATTAGGCTCACCAATAAAAAAAAACAACAAAAGCACAACTTATATATCATGGGTATGTAATTTTTCTCAGGAAGATATGTCAAAATATCTATACATATCTCAGATATGACACAAAGACAGATTAAAGGAAAGACAGATTAGCGGCTTCTGGAAAACTGAATCACCCAGCTGTTTTCAGCTGGGAAGAAAAAAGTTGACTCTGCTGGTATGGCCTTCAGGGATCACTCCACAATAGTGGCAGCCTGTGCCTTGGGTTCAGCAGCCTTTTATTACATGTGACTGTAGAAGTGAGTAACAGGAGTACAAACACAAAAGCCCACACATGTTGCTAAATGATAACAGTTGGGCAAACAGTCCTGTTACCCTACATCCTTAGCACATACCTTTCCTGGAGATGTTCAGAGAGCGAGAGGGGCCAGGAATTAAAAAAAAAAGTTTCAACATTTTTTTTTTTTAAACATGTGGCAATTTGGGGGATTTCCTACCACAAAATGTATTCACCAAAGTTCAATTTGAAGAACCAATGAGATTGTTGTGGTTACTGTAAGAGTATGAATGGTTAGTGCGAGGTGCATGGAAAACTCGATAGCAGTTGCATACCTGCAAAGCCTACAAGAGTCTCTGTTGTAAGTCATGAAAGTTGCATCCCTCACCCAACATTCCTCACCCCACATTCCTCCCTCTCCACCTCTCAATGCCCCAACACTAAATGATTTGCAAACAGCTCAACAGGCTGAAGAGACATTTTCCCTCTGCAGACCTGACTTCTAATGTAACCCTGGGAAGGGAAGAGGCTTGTGAATCTCTTCCATTTCAGGAACTTCCTGAGACTTCAGCTACTTCAGATATTAATCATAAAGAGGGGTGGAATATTTCAATTTGGGTCTTCCTTGAGACTGAATGAGTCTCGTTCCAAAATGACCAAGATGGAACAGTTTAACTTACAGGAAATTGCTGCATAACACCAAATGAGTGAAACAAGGAAAACAAACAAACAAACAAACAAGCACACAAACACAGCAAAAAAAAACAAAATCATAAAAGAAAAGACTTCATTTTGCAGGTTATTTGATCATCTATAAATCCCTTAACATTTTATTGGATATTTTATTTATTTATACTTCAAATATACTCCCCATTCCTGTCCCCCCCATCCCACATCTCATTGCCCCATAGCTATTTCTATAAGGATGATCCCCTTCCCAATCACCCATTCCTGCTTCACAGATTTGGCATGCCCCTACACTGGGGATTTGACCCTTCACAGGACCAAGGAAGAGCTTCAACTCCTATTGATGCCAGACATTGCCATTCTCTGCTACATGTGTAGCTGGATCCTCATGTAGAAATATGTCAAATTTTAGGAGGAACCTCCAGACTGATTTCCAGGTAGTTGTACCAGCTTGCCATCTCACCCAAAATGGAGGAGTATTCCTCTTTCTCCAAATCTCACCAGCATCAGTTGTCACCTGAGTTTTTGAACTTAGCCATTCTGACTGGTGTGAGGTGAAATCTCAGGGTTGTTTTGATTTACATTTCGCTGATGACTAAGGATGTTGAATATTTCTTTAGTTGCTTCTCAGCCATTCCATATTTCTCAATTGAGAATTCTTTGTTTAACTCTGCTTCCCATTTTTTTTAATAGGGTTATTTGGTTCTCTGGAGTCTAAATTCTTGAGCTCTTTGAATATTTGGGGTATTAGTCATTTATTAGATGTAGGATTGGTAAAAATATTTTCCAACAATGTTGCTTGCTGATTTGTACTATTGACAGTGTCCTTTACCTTACATTTTTACTAATTATAGTTTTGGGAGGTTCCATTTGTCTATTGTTGATCTTAGAGCATAAGCCATTGGTGGTCTGTTCAGGAAATTTTTTTCCTGTGCACATGAGTTCTAGCCTCTTCCCCACTTTCTCTTCTATTAGTTTTAGTGTGTCTGTTTTAAGTGGTCCTTGATCCAGTTGGATTGGAGCTTTGTACAAGGAGATAAGAATGGATCAATATGCATTCTTCTACATGCTGGCAGCCAGTTGAACCAGAAACATTTGTTGAAAATACTGTCTTTATTCCACTGGATGGTATTAGCTCCTTGGTCAAAGATCAAGTGACCTTAGGTGTGTGGATTCATTTCTGGGTCTTCAATTTTATTCCATTGATCTACCTACAAATACCATGCAGGTTTTTTTTTTTTTTTTTTATCAGTATTGCTCTTTAATACAAGTTGAAGTCAGGGTTGGTGATTTTCCCAGAAGTTCTTTTATTGTTAAAAATAGTTTTCTCTGAGGTGAGATCACCGTCTTGTATTCCAGGTCTCTCAGATACCAGTCCATGCTGGAGAGCATGCAGGCCACAGAAGCAACAGAGCTTCTTGGACAGGATTCCCTCCGGACTTCATCCTCAGCCAGGAGGCTGAGCTGAGCTCCCTACGTCTGTGCACCTTTCATGCCAGAGGAGAACTTGCCTGCAGAGAGCACTCTGACCCCTGGGACTCAGGAGAGAGCTGGACTCCCAAGAGTGCTGACAGAGGCTAAGAGAAACACAGGAAGAACAAAATCCAGTCAGAGAACATCTAACACCAGAGATTACTAAATGGTGAAAGGCAAATATAACAATCTTATTAGCAGAAATCAAGACCACTTAGCAACATCAGAACTCAATACTCATACCACAGCCAGTCCTGGATTCCCCAACACACCAGAAAAGCAAGATTCAGATTTAAAATCATATTTCATGCTGCTAGTAGAGGATTTTAAGAATGACATTAATAACTCACTTAAAGAAATACAGGAGAACATGGCTAAAAAGGTAGAAGACATTAAAGAGGAAGCACAGAAATCCATTAAAGAATTATAGGAAAACACTGCTAAACAGGTAGAAGTGTTAAAGAGGAACCACAAAATCCCTTAAAGAATTACAGAATAACACAACAAAACATGTGATTAAATTGAACAAAACCATCCAAGATCTAAAAATGGAAGTAGAAACAATAAAGAAAACCCAGGGTGACCTGCAGAAGTGACACAGCTTCTAGGAAAGATCCCATTTCTGACTTTAGTCATCCAGCACCTTTCCCGCCTAAGGAGGGGTATCTGCCCAGGAGGGGTCTCAAGGCCTGAGCTGGCAGGAGAGCCATCTTTGCTTCGGTTCACCTAGGCTCCAGTCTGCACTGGTGAGAGTGTGGACCGCAGAAGCTACACAGCTTTGGGACAGACAGAAGCAACCTAACTTTGGGGACAGACCCTGTTTCAGGCTCCAGAAATTTGGGCATCTTCCTCTCCAGAGGAAAGGTGGCCACCTGTGAGGGCT
>NC_034598.1:12972252-12984466 GCF_900095145.1 Mus pahari
AACAGAATATGAGAGATGGAAGAGAGAATCTCAGGTGTAGAAGATTCCATAGAAAACATGGACATAAGGAAAGGCTTGGGCCAAGTAGTGGGAGTGGGTGGGTAGGGGAGCAGGGGCGGGGGGGTATAGGGAACTTTCGGGATAGCATTTGAAATGTAAATAAAGAAAATAATAATTAAAAAAAAAGAAAACATGGACACAACAAAGAAAATGCAAAATCCAAACAGATCCTAACTCAAAACATCCAGGAAATCCAGGACACAATGAGAAGACCAAACCTAAAGATAATAGGTATAGATGAGAATGAAGATTTTCAACTTAAAGGGCCAGCAAATACCTTCAACAAAATTATAGAAGAAAACTTCCCATACCTAAGGAAAGAGATGCCCATGAACATACAAGAAGCCTACAGAACCATTGGACCAGAAAAGAAATTCCTCCCGACATATAGTAATCTGAACAACAAATACACTAAATAAAGACAGAATATTAAAAGTAGTCAGGGAAAAAGGTCAAGTAACATATAAAGGCAGCCTATAATTACACCAGACTTCTCACCAGAGAATATGAAAGCCAGAAGATCCTGGACAGATGTGATACAGACCCTAAGAGAACACAAATGCCAGCCCAGGCCTCTATACCCAACAAAACTCTCAATTACCATAGATGGAGAAACTAAAGTATTCCATGACAAAACCAATTTCACACAATATCTTTCCATGAATCCAGCCCTTCAAAGGAAAATAATGGCAAAACTCCAATACAAGTGGGGAAATTGTGCCCTAGAAAATGCAAGAAAGTAATCCTTCAACAAACCTAAAAGAAGATAGTAGCAAGAATAGAATGCCAACTCTAACAACAAAAATAACAGGAAACATCAATTACTTTTCCTTAATATCTCTTAATATAAATGCAGTCAATTCCCCAATAAAAACACATAGACTAACAGACTGGCTACATAAACAGGACCCAACAAGAAACCCACTTCAGGGACAAAGACAGACACTAACTCAGAGTGAAAGGCTTGAAAATAATTTCCAAGCAAATGGTCTGAAGAAACAAGCTGGAGTAGCCATTCTAATATCAAATAAAATCAAATTCTAATCCAAAGTTATCAAAAAAGACAAGAAGAGGTACTTCATACTCATCAAAGTTAAAATCTTTGAGATGAACTCTCAATTCTGAATATCTATGCTCCAAATGCAAGGGCACCCACATTCATTAAAGAATCTATAGTAAAGCTCAAAGCACACATTGTACCTCACAGAATAATAGGGGAAGACTTCAACACCCCACTCTCATCAATGGACTGATCATGGAAACAGAAACTAAACAGAGACACACTGAAACTAACAGCAGTTATGAAACAAGTGGACTTAACAGATATCTACAGAACATTTTATCCTAAAACAAAAAGATGGAACTTCTTCTCAGCACCTCATGGTACCTTCGCCAAAATTGACCATATAATTGGTCACAAAACAGGCCTCAACAGGTACAAAATAGAGAGCACAGGGACAGTATTCTAATTAACAAAATTAGAAATGAAAAGGGAACCATAGCAACAGAACCTGAGGAAATCCAGAACATTATTATATCCTTCTACAAAAGGCTATACTCAACAAAATGGAAAACACTGATGAAATGGACAATTTTCTAGACAGATACCAGGTACTAAAGTTAAATCAGGATCAGATTAATGATTTAAACAGTTCCATATCCCCCAAAGAAATAGAAGCAGTCATTAATAGGCTCCCAACCACAAAAATCCCAGGACAGATGGGTTTAGTACAGAGGTCTATCAGACCTTCAAAGAAGACCTAATTCCAATTCTCCTCAAACTATTCTACAAAATAGAAACAGAAAGTAATCTACCCAATTAATTCTATGAAGCCACAATTACTCTGATAGCTAAGCCACATAAAGACCCAACAAATAAAGAGAACTTCAAACCAATTTCTCATATGAATATGGATGTAAAAATAGTCAATATAATTCTCACAAACCTTTATTACTCTTTGAAGGCCTGTATTCATGGAATCCAGATGGGGAACAAAATACCAATGGAAGCAGTTACAGAGAAAAAGTTTGGAGATGAGGCAGAAGGAAGGACCATCCAGAGACTGCCCCACCCGGGATCCATCCCATAAACAGCCACCAAACCCAGACACTACTGCATATGCCAGAAAGATTTTGCTAACAGGACCCTGATATAGCTGTCTCTTGTGAGGCTATGCCACTGCCTGGCAAATACAGAAGTGGATGCTCACAAAAATCTATTGGATGGAACACAGGGCCCCTAATGGATGAGCTAGAGAATGTACCCAAGGAGCTAAAGGTTCTGCAATCCTATAGGAGGAACAACAACATAAAGTAATCAGTACCCCCAGAGCTTGTGTCTCTAGCTGCATATGTAGCAGAAAATGGCCTTGTGGTCATCATTGGGAGGAGAGGCATTTGGTTTTGCGAAGATTATATGCCCAGTTCAGGGAAATGCCAGAGCCAGGAAGAGGGGATGGGTTGGTTGAGAGCAGGGCAGGGGGAGTGTATAGGGGCTTTCAGAGAGGAAACTAGGAAAAGTGATAGTGCTTGAAATGTAAATGAAGAACATGTCTAATAAAAAATGAGCATTAAACAAAGAAAATTGTTTTCTTGATAGTGGGTTTTTGTCATTCCAAATGAATTAGAGAATTGGTCTTTCTAACTCTATGAAAAACTGAGTGGGGATTTTGATGGGGATTGCAGTGGATCTTTAGATTGCTTTCTGCAAGATGGCCATTTTACTGTATTAACCCTGCCAATTCATGATCGTGGGAAATTTTTCTATGTTCTTAGATCTTCAATTTCTTTCTTCAGAGACTTGAACTTCTAGTCATGCAGATCTTTCACTTGCTTGGTTAGTGGCACACTGAAGTATTTTATATTATTTGTGACTATTGTCACTTTCTCAGTCTATTTACCCTTTGAGTAGAAGAAGGCTACCGATTTGTTTGAGTTAATTTTTGAATCCTGGCACGTCGCTGAAGTTTCTTATCAGGTTTATGTGTTCTCTGGTGGAATTTGTGGGGTTCCTTAAATATACTATAGTATCATCTGCAAATAGTGATATTTTGACTTTTCATTTCCAATTTGTATCCCTTTGACCTCCTTTAGTTGTCCAGGACTTCGAGTAGTATATTAAATAAGTAGGGAGAGTGGGTAGCTTTGTTTCGTCCCTGATTTTAGTAGGATTCTTTCAAGTTTCTCTCCATGTAGTTTGATGTTGGCTACTGGTTTGCTGTATATTGCTTTTACTATGTTTAGGTAAGGGCCTTGAATTGCTGTTCTTTCCAACACTTTTAACATGAAGTGGCATTGAATTTTGTCAAATGTTTCTCAGCATCTAATGAGATGATGATGTGTTTTTTTTTTCTTTGAGTTTGTTTACATAGTGTATTACATAGATTGATTTCTACATATTGCGCCATCCCTGCTTCCCTGGGAAGAAGCCTAATAGATCATGATGGATGATTGTTTTGATGTGTTCTTGGGTTTGTTTTAGGAGAATTTTATTGAGTATTTTTACATCAATATTCATAGGGGAAATTGGTCTGAAGTTCTTTTTCTTTGTAGGGTCTTTGTGTAGATTAGGTATAAGGTTAATTTTAGCTTCATAGAATGAATTTGGTACTATTCCTTCTGTTTCAATTTTGTGAAATAGTTTGAAGAGTATTGGTATTAGGTCTTCCTTGCAGGTCTGATAGAATTCTGCACTAAGCCCATCTGGCTTTGAGCTTTTTTGGGTTGGGTGAATTTTAATGACTTCTGCTGTTATTTTAGGGGTTTGGCAACAGTTTAGATAGTTTATATAACCCTGACTTAACTTTGATACATGGTATCTATCTAGAAAATTGTTCATTTCATCTAGATTTTCCAGTTTTTTTGAATAGAGAGTTTTGTAGTATAAGTTGATGATTGGTTAATTCCATGTTTCTGATTTTATTAATTTGGATACTGTCTCTGTGCCCTCTTGTTAGGTTGGCTAAGGGTTTAATTGTCTTCTTGATATTCTCAAAGAACCAGCTCCTGGTTTTGTTGATTCTTTGTATAGTATTTTTGTTGTTGTTTCTACTTGGTTGATTTCAGCCCTGAGTCTGATTATTTCCTGCCATCTATCCCTCTTGGGCATTTTTGCTTCTTCTTGTTCTAGAGCGCTCAGGTGTTTAGTAAAGCTGCTAGTGTATGTTCTCTCTAGTTTATTTTTGGAAGCAGTCAGAATTTTTCTCTTAGTACTGCTTTCATTGTGTCCAGTAAGTTTTGGTATGTTGAGCCTTCAACTTCATACATTTCAAAAAAGTATTTAATTTCTTTATTCTTCCTTGAGAACGTTATCATTGGTTACAACATTGTTATCTTTCATGTGTATGTGGGCTATCTGTTGTTTTTGTTGTTATTGAAGACCAGCCTTAGTATGCCATGATCTGATTCGATGCATGTGATTATTTCAATCTCCTTGTATTTGTTGAGGCCTGCTTTTGACCAATTATATGGTCAAGTTTGGAGAAAGTACCTTGAGTTGCTGAGAAGAAGATGTATTCTTTTTTCATAGAATGAAATGTTCTATAAATTTCTTTTAAATTCATTTGATTCATAACTTTTGTTAGTTTCACTGTGTCTCTGCTTAATTTCTTTTTCCATGATCTGTTCATTAATGAGAGTGTGGTGTCGAAGTCTTCCACTATTAATCGTGTGAGGTGCAATTTGTGCTTTCAGCTTTAGTTAAGTTTCTTTTATGAATATTGGTGCCCTTGCATTTGGAGCATAGATGTTTAGAATTGAATTTATCTTGGTAAGTTTTTCATTTGAAGAGTATTGTTTTATTAGATATTAGAATGGCTACTCCATTCTTATGGTTTCTTGGAACCATTTGCTTGGAAATTTATTTTGCCTTTTACTCTGAGGTAGTGTCTGCATTTGTCACTGAAGTGTGTTTCCTGTATGCGTCAAAATGCTGTCTTGCGTTTATGTACTAGTTAATCTATGTCATTTTATTGGAGAATTTATTCCATTGATGTTAAGAGATATTAATGAATAGTGATTTTTGTTGTTAGATGTGGATTTATGTTTGCATGGCTATCCTTTATTGGGTTTGTTGAAAGATTACTTTCTTCTTTTTTCTAGGGTGTAGTTTCCCTCCAGGTGTTGCAGTTTTCCATCTATTATCCTTTGCAGGGCTGGATTTCTGGAAAGATATTGTGTAAATTTGGTTTTGTCATAGAATATCTTGGCTTCCCTATCTATGTTAATTGAGAGTTTTGCTGGATATAGTAGCTGGGGCTGTCATTTGTGTTCGCTTAGGGTCTGGATGACATCTGCCCAGGCTCTTCTAGGCTTCACATTCTTATTGTGAAGTCTGGGGTATTTTTGATAGGTCTGCCTTTATATGTTACTTGACCTTTTCCCTTACTGCTTTTAATATTCTTTCTTTGTTTTGGGAATTTGGTGTTTTGACTATTATGTGACACCAAGAATTACTTTTCTGGTCCAATTTGGAGTTCTGTAGGCTTCTTGTATGTTCATGGATCTTTTCTTTAGGTTAGGAAAGTTTTCTTCTAAAGTTTTGTTGAAGATAATTACTGGCCTTTTAAATTAGAAGTCTTTGCTCTCTTCTATACATATTACCCTTAGGTTTGGTCTTCTCACCATGTCCTGGATTTCCTTAGTGCTTAGGGTTAGGAGCATTTTTCATTTTTCATTTTCTTTGACTGTTGTGTTAATGCTTTCTATGGTATCTTCTGCTCTTGAGATTCTCTCTTCTATCTCTTGTATTCTGCTTATAATGCTTGCACCTATGTCTTCTGTTCTCTTTCCTATATTTTCTATCTCTAGTGTTGTCTCCCTTTGTTATTTCTTTTGTTTCTATTTCCATATTTAAACCCTGGATAGTTTTATTCAATTCTTTCACCTGTTTGGTTGTGTTTTCCTTTAATTCTTTAAGAGATTTTTGTGTTTCATTTTTAAGGGCTTCTACCTGTTTACCTGTATTCTCCTGAATTTCTTTAAGAGTTATTTATGTCCTTCTTAATGTCCTCTCTCATCATCATGAGTTATGATTTAAAATCAGAATCTTGCTTTTCAGGTGTATTGGCATATCCAGGACTTGCTGTGGTTGGAGAAGTGGGTTTTGATGATGTCAAGTAGCCTTGGTTTCTGTTGCTTATGCTCTTGCACTTCCCTCTAGCCATCTGGTTATTTCTGGTTTTAGTTGTTCTTGGTGTGGGCCTTCGAGCTTGTGATTTTAGGTATGTCAGCACTCCTGGGGAGACCAGCTTGTTCTGGGCAGGATTTAGGTATGGAGTGCTGTGGTATAGCCTTAGCTGTTGGGTGGAGTTGGAGAGTAGAAGGATCTTGTCCTTGGCTGTTCCACTTTTCCTGTGACCTGTGTGCCCCTCTTTCAACAGTTATTGGAGGGAATATGGTGATCTCACCTGTGGGCTTAGGAGTGAGAGCACTCTGGGAGACAAGCTCTGCCCTGGCACAATTTTGGTGTGGAGAGCTATGGGACATCCTTAGCTCCTGGGCACAGACAGAGACAGGAAAGCAATCCTTTAAAATTAATCAAGTTTGTAGGAGATAAACAAACAAAAAGCACAATTTTAAAGCTTTGAGATAATTTGAAGCACACCCTTTAGTCTCTTTTTTAGTGTTGATATTCAGTTACTAGTTGATGTGTACTGGAGTAAGGGGCCTTCTGAAAGATGTAGACCAATTAGAGGGAATCAGAGAACCATGGGGAAAATTCAGGGCATGAATATAACCCTGGAGAGAAGGTTAACAAAACAGTGCATTTATTTATTGGGTTTTGATAAAGCATTTAAAGAAGAAGGAAACTGGGCAGAGGTCCAGTTTTGAAAGCTTAGACTAAAAGCATGCACTACTAGCTTTTCCCAAAGCTTCATTTAAAACATGATAGAAAGGGATTCACCACCATGGGGAAGGGCACCCTGGCGACATGAAAGCCAGCATCCTATATGCATGGGAGAGTGTGAAGTTGAGGAGAGTAGGACAGGAGAATAGACAATCAGGGACCAGGTGTTTCCAAGTTTATTCTTCTGCTTTAAGGACTATTTCAAATTCCCATGGGTGATCTTATTTCTGAAGTGTCCCTTAGCAAAACTGGAACAAAAGATAGATTCCAGGAGAGGAAAAATAAAATAAAAAGATACTTCTAATACATGGTGAAGCATTGTAGATATTATGCAGGAATAAATGTTATAGTATTTATCAATAAGTAATAATAATGCTAAGTATAGAAATGGGGATTTTCTTTTTTTTTTTTGACATTACAGTTCTTTATTTTATTTTATTTTATTTATTTATTTATTTATTTTGAGTTTTTTGAGAATTGACTACACTTTGTGTTCATGGCTATCCTAGAACTACCTCTGAAACCAGAATGGGCTGGAACTTAGAAATCGACTCTCTCTGCCTCGCAAGTTCTGGTTTTAATGGTATGGTCCACAACTTCCTAGCAACCAAAAACTCTTAAACCCCAAAATTAAAACATAAAATTTAAAAAAATACGCAAGAACATTAAAAAAAATCCCTAAAACAACAATAAAGCCTTAAATTAAAAACTAAATCCTAAATAAACACCAAATCCCTAACACACTCTAAAATATGAAATAGGAATTTTCACTGTGATTCTCTTTTCTTTTCCAGAAGCTAAGTTGTATATACAGCATAATTATTAGATGACTGACTAAAGAACAACACAAGTACAACAGTTTTATTTCATAGTATTTATACTAAAATACATAATATTTAATAATATTTAGAAGTCATTTCTAGTTTTATATATGTTGGTATTAAAGAAATTTTAATAATACTAACATTAAATTCTTAAAATAATTTTGGTACAAAATACATTTCAAGAAAATGTTCACAAATGCCCTTGACATCTGTGGTACATGCTCTTTTCTTTTAATGGGGTAAGAAAGAAATTGAAATTCTAAGAATAGTTCAGTTATGATACTTTATGGTTTACTAAATTTAAAAGAAAGATTCTGACCATATAACATCAGATACTCTTGAATTAGAAAATTATGTATTTTTAATTCTTTAATTATTCTGTAGCAATTCTTCCAGTTGTTCAGAAGTAATCAAATATTCCCAAAGATTATTATTCATAATCATTTAAGAATTATTATTAATTTTCATTTGGGCTTGTATTTTAAACAATCCAGAGGCCTTTTTTATCCTACACCTATTCATTTAGAAATCTAGAAGTCTATAAGATAGCATATAAATATTTAAGTAGTAAAATATCATAATGATTTAAACTCTAAAACCAGTTATGTTATTGATATATTTTATTTATGGTTTGATTCATTTGATAAAATAAGATTTAGTTTTATGGCTCAATGTTCTTTGATTGCTCTACAAAAATAATTTGAGTCTCCTAATATTTTAAATTAATTTGTGTATGTAAACTTATTACATTGTCAAAAAGGAAGTCAAGGAGAGACTGGAGATGTAAAATTTCTTCTAAATACAATCTCGCAGTGGCATATTAGAGTACTGAGCATCACTTCCAAGCAGTTCCAACCTCAGAACTAAACCCTCATCCATAGTGGATAATTGAGAGTTATTATTTAAAAATTAGATTACATTTATACTCTAGCACTGACTGTTGATATAGGTAATATAACTCAATGCAGTTTATTAAAAAATGTAATTCAATAAACATCCTTATTTTGTAACATACAGCGTGCTGAAGATTGTGTAAGCTAAGTCTACCTAAACATCTATTTATATGAGTATAAATAATCAAGGGATTCATTTAGCTTTGGTTTTTAAGATTTATTTTTATTTTTCATATGTGCATGCATGTGTGAGTGTGTGTGTGTTTGTGTATGTGTGTGTGCGTGTGTGTGTGGTGTTTTGTGGTGTATGTCTGATGGGTATGTGTCAGAGCCCATGGAGGTGAGAAGGGGTCAGATTTCCTAGAGGAGATGCAAATGGTTGTGAGTTGGCCAACATGAGTGCTGAAATTTAATTTAGCATCTTCTGGAAGAGCAGAGAGTACTTGTAACCATTGAGGTATCTCTTCAGAACTCATAAACCCTTTCAGTTTTGTGACATTTAAGTTTATGGATAGACCAGTAAAATATCCACCTATTTCTATAGCCTGCATTTAGTCTATTCGCAAAGATGCATAAATACCTTAGTACCATCATGGTACTGTTGGGTGTTGGTAGGAATTAGAGGCTAGATAGGAGTACTTCCAGTTAACAGAGGAATGTCCTCCTCTCATATTGATTTATTTATCTATTATTTTGTGTGATGTTGTGTGTGTATGTGTGTGTGGACTACACACACATACACACACAACTATAGTTAGAGTTGGTAGTAAGTTCATTTACCTCCTCACCTGTCTTCCCAGCCTAAATGGATCTCACTGTTAAAAGGACTCCATTCCATTCCATTCATCTGTTTCTCTCTTTCTTTATCTCTGTGTCTCTTTCTTTCTTTCTTTCTTTCTTTCTTTCTTTCTTTCTTTCTTTCTTTCTTACTTTCTTTCTTTCTTTCTGTCCTTGTTCATCTCATCTGTGTTCCTTGCCCTGCCCTTCACATACACCTTTGTGCACACATACTACACAGAACTTCCTGGCTGTGAGGCACAAGGTTTTGCTAAGCCCTGTGCTTTCACTATAATCTGCTGCCTCAGATGCAAATAACATACTAATTGGTCATTAGTGAAAAATGTGTTAAACTAAACAAACCTTTTCTTCTTATAAATTAGCACTATTTGGGTATATATACATGTCAGGTTGTCTTTTAAAAACAAAGTTTTAAATTCGTGAGACTCCTTAAATTAATCAGGTGATCTGCATCATGAATTTGTTTCTCCATTCATATATTTATTTATTTCTGCAGTCATCATTTAATATGCAGTTAATATGTATCTGTCATTATCTAGGGAATGTACCAAGCACTGAGAATACATGCTGGATTCATTCTCCCAAAGTCAGTGAAAGACAATCCCTAAAATATGCAAGCTACTTGCTTGGAGATGTTATGGATAGTGACCAAAATTCATTTGCTAGAAGACTGGATTCTTTAAGGGAGTCTTGAGTGATAGTCCATTAAGCAGACTAAGGGAGGTCTCTGGAAGTTGCATTGTCTTTTTTAAATGGCCTTTTCAATGTGAGCAGTGTCTAGGTTAATAAGTTTTGAATAGTGAATCTGTAGGCATAATTGCCATGCTTATATCGCATGATCCCATTACTTTGGTCACAATGGTTAGACTAGAAATGGATGACTGAACCATGATCAGGCATTTATCAATGCAGCAGCTGTCTGGATAGAGGGGTCTGCTAAATTATACCTTGTCAAACAACCAGAATAAGTCCTGTGGGGTAATTAATACATCATTTCTTTCATATTACAATAGAAAAATTTAGCATATGTTCTGGCATATGGAGAATGTGACAAACAGATATGCCCTCTGTCTTTCAGAATCAGATAATCCTGATCAATTTGATCAGCTGATTCAAATAAAGAAGTAGCAACATGAGCAAAACATCAATTATTTGATGTATACATAACTATGTACATTTAAATTTATAAGAAATATATTTATAATTTTTAAGCAGATTTGTACAAATTTATATTCTGTGAATTAATTTTATTCCTTTTTCAGGAAAGATAAAAATTTTTGATACTATAAAATTGATGCTACTGTATTATTGTTGATTCCTTTTTTCTTAATTTATTTATTTTAAATTCCAGATTTTTTATGTTTTAAATTTTTATTAGATATTTTCTTCATTTACATTTCAAATGCTATCCCAAAAGTCCCCTATACCCTCCCCCCCNCCTCCCCTACCCACTCACTCCCACTTCTTGGCCCTGGCGTTCCCCTGTATGGGGAATGTAAAGTTTATAAGACCTAGGGGCTTCTCTTCCCCAATGATGGCCGACTAGGCCATCTTCTGCTATATATGCAGCTAGAGACATGAGCTCTGGGGGTTCTGATTAGTTCATATTGTTGTTCCACCTATAGGGTTGCAGACCCCTTCAGCTCCTTGGGTACTTTCTCTAGCTCCTCCATTGGGGACCCTGTGTTCCATTCTATAGATAACTATGAGCATCCACTTCTGTATTTTCCAGGCACTGACATAGCCTCACAGGAGACAGCTATAGTAGTCCCAATCCCAGAACTAAACCCTCATCCATAGAGGATAATTGAGAGATATGATAGAAAAATTAGATTGCATTTTTACTCTAGACTGTAGGCAGAATGTCTGTGCAATATATGGAAGAATCTCCTGTCACTAAAATACTGCTGGCCTATTAGCTTTGGCATGAAATAGGGAGGTAGAAGTTTTGGTACAGAAAAAGGATTTCTGGGATAGAGTCAGGTGTAGGAAAGGATTCACCTGAACTCTGAGTAAGAGAGTCGAATGAAACTGAACAAGGGTTAAGAGCTATGTGGCATGACTGTGAGTAGAATTGACTAGATATGATTTATGAGCCAACAGGAACAAGCAAAAACTTTTGGCCTAGGCATTTATTCATTACTAATTGAGTCTCAGAGTCATTATTTTGGAGAATATGGGCATGGATGGAAAAGCCAATGGGCACAGGAAACAAAAAACAAACAAAAAAACAACAAGAAAAAAACCAATACAACAACAAGAAAAGCAACTTGGAAATACCATATCTGTTGTATCAGAGGATGACCAGGTGGACATTCTTTTTTCTGCCTATAGACTAAGCACTCTGAGCAAAGGCTAGGTAAAAGACCTGATCTATAGGAACCATCAGTACATAGTTCATTGAAACTATAGATTTACATGAGATCACACAGTAAAACTGCCAAAAATTGAACAGAATGGGGAAGCTTTATAAATACTACTGAATGGCAAAAAAAATTGAAAATAAAAAGGGAGTTGTCCTGGAATAAATGGTGAAAAAGAAGAAGAAAGTCATAAAATATATCATCAGACAGTAAAAGATTAGGATATGTCCTGAGAATCTGTTAGATTCCATCTTGGTAGCTTGTTACACATTGCATGGTATGGAAATTGTCATATTTGGAAACAAGATAAGAAATAAGAAGAAACACAGCAGCCGGGCGTGGTGGCGCACGCCTTTAATCCCAGCACTCAGGAGGCAGAGGCAGGTGGATTTCTGAGTTCGAGGCCAGCCTGGTCTACAAAGTGAGTTC
>NC_034598.1:12984516-12997981 GCF_900095145.1 Mus pahari
AAACGCAGCTATTGAATATAGATCTGTTTTCTGGGATGTTCTATTTGTGATTATTAAATAGGATTCATACAACAATACAATATAATAAAGATAAGGCTGAGACAAGACATAGGTAATTTCTTTACTGAGCAAGATCAATCAAATTTGTATATTATGAACAGTACGTGATAGAGAGAAACTGATGATAAACCAGAAGGAATTCCATTTAGATTAGGGAAGATTAGATTTAGTTGTTAAATAGTATAGAAGGCAGGCTTCTGTTATTGTGATAACATTTTAGGAAGTGGGGTCAAATATTGAAACTATCTAGGATAATCCTCACAGCCACAGTTTTGATTCCAGGAAAATGTCTGGAGGAAACGTAAGAGAAGAAAATCATTAGACAAGCAGAAAGAGGTGTTCATTGAAGTGAGAGTGCATTCATCTCTATGGCTGTGTGATTTTTTTTTTCCTGGCAGGAGAAGATATTTGTATTGAATCTGCTTTTCAGTGTCTGGGCCAGAATATCAGGAAGCTTGTGAGAGGTTGTTAGGTGTTGAACAATATGTCCTAAAAAATGAATTTCAGAACTCAACTGGGAGATACAAGAGGAGTGGGATGGGTTACTAATTATATATTAGAAGGAATAATTATATAAATGTAAACCAATAAAATAGTAGAATATTTGGATTTAATCTTTTAGTGGTAAACCAATTCTGGCTTTTATGAGTTGTATTTTTCTGTAGCAATATGAGTGGGTGGCAAGATGGCTTTGTTGGTAAAGGCACCTGCTGCCAAGTTTGAGGAACTGACTTGATCCTGGGATTCACTTGGCAGAGGAGAAAACTCATTCCCACAAGTACTTATTTTAAACTCTACATGCACATTAAGGGATGTTTCCTTTCTACTAAACACAAAGTAAATAATAATCATAAAATGTGATTTAGTTCAATAGAATTATGAAAATCTAGGACCCAAAAGAAAGATGCTGAGAGTGTGCACTCTGGAAGGCCCAATGTCACTCAGTATTATTCTAGTGCTTGTAAGGAGACAGGCTTTCTGGCTTGTAAAACTTTAGCCATTCCAAATATATAGGATGCAATACCTATAAATTATTATCAATTGAAAATTCTTTTATTAATTAGTTGTCAATATTAATGACAGCAAAACTTATTGATAATATTTGGAAAGAAGAATTAGTTTACTTTTCAAAGATACAGACATTATCTTCTAATTTTTAAATTTTGGTTTCAGTTAAAAGAAAAATATTTTGTTCTTACATTTCTTTTGTTTAAAATAGAATTTCTTTTCTAATTTTGACTTTAACATGGGTCAAAATTAAATGGCAAATATTTCCTGATCTTCCTGCAATAATCATTTCTGTTAAATAAAATGTAATTTGACCCAGACATCTGCACACTTTCCCCACCAGAGGAGAGGAAACCTCCAAGAAGAGCTCTGTCCTCAGGACCAGGTGAGAATGTAATTTTGTATTTGGGGTCCCAAAGACACCAGTCTGCGCAGGCAAGCTCAGGGCAGCAGAAGCAACATAGCTTCTGGGACAGGGTCCCTTTCTGGACTTAATCTACATCCAGAAGGCAGAACTGAGATCCAGACTTCTGCGCATTTGCCTGCTGAGAGTACTGTGAACACTGAGGTTCAGGAGAGACTTGGACTCCCAAGATTTCTGACAGGGACTAACAGAATCACAGGAGGAGCAACGTCCAGCCAGAAACAGCTATAACAACTAACACCAGAAATTACCAGATGGCGAAAGATAAACGATAAACATAACAATCTTACTAACAGAAACCAAGACCCACTCAGCATCATCAAAACCCAGCATTCCAACCACAGCAAGTCCTGGATACCCCAACACACCCAAAAGCAAGATTTGGATTTAAAATCATATCTCATGATGCTGGTAGAGGATTTTATGAAGGACATTAATAACTAACTTAAAGAAATACAGAAGAACATGGCTAAACAAGTAGAAAGATTAAAGAAGAAGCACAAAAATCCCTTAAAGAATTATAGGAGATCACTGCTAAACAGGTAGAAGTCCTTAAAGAAAAAACACAAATTCCCTTAAAGAATTACAGGAAAATACAACCAAAGAGGTGATGAAATTGAACAAAACCATCCAAGATCTAAAAATGGAAGAAGAAACAATAAAGAAAACCCCAAGGGAGACAACTCTGGAGATAGAAATCCTAGGAAAGAAATGAGGAACCATGGATACTAGCATCAGCAACAGAATATAAGAGATGGGAGAGAGAATATCAGGTAGAGAATATTCCAAAGAAAACATGGACACAGCAATCAAAGAAAATACAAAATGAAAAAAGATCCTAACTCAAAACATCCAGGAAATCAGCGACACAATGGGAAGACCAAACCTAAGGATAATAGGTATTGATGAGAATGAAGATTTTCAAATTAAAGGACAGTAAATATCTTCAACATGATTATAGAAGAAATCTTCCCAAACCTAAAGAAAGAGATGCCCATGAATATACAAGATGCCTAAAGAACACCAAATAGACTGGACTAGAAAAGAAATTCCTCCTGACCCATAATAATCAGAACAACAAATGCACTAAATAAAGATAGAATATTAAAGGCAGTATGAGAAAAATGTCAAGTGACATATAAAGGCAGATCTATTAGAATGATACCAAACTTCTCACCAGAGACTATGAAAACCAGAAGATCCTGGACAGATCTGTTATATAGACCCTAAGAGAACACAAATGCAAGCCCAAGCTCAGGCTACTATACCCAGCAAAACTCTCAACTACCATATATGGAGAAACCAAAGAATTCCAAGACAAAGCCAAATACACACAGTATCTTTCCATGAATCCAGCCCTTAAAAGGATAATAATGGGAAAACACCAACACAAGGATGGAAATTACGGCCTAGAAAATGGAAGAAAGTAATCCTTCAACAAATCTAAAAGAAGACAGCTGCAAAAACAGAATCTCATCTCTAACAACAAAAATTAAAAGAAGCAACAATTACTTTTCCTTAATATCTCTTAATATCAATGGACTCAATTCCCCAATAAAAAAGACATAGAATAACAGACTGGCTACATAAACAGGACACAACATTTTGCTGCCTAGAGGAATCCCACCCCAGGGGAAAAAACAGACACTACCTCAGAGTCAAAGGCTGGAAAACAAAATTTCCAAGCAAATGGTCCCAAGAAACAAGCTGGAGTAGCCATCCTAATATTGAATAAAATCGACTTCGAACCCAAAGGTATCAAAAAAGACAAGGAGGGGCACTTCATACTCATCAAAGCTAAAATCTTCCAAGATGAACTCTCAATTCTGAATCTCTGTGCTCCAAATGCAAGGACAGCCACATTCATTAAAGAAATTATGGTAAAACTCAAAGTACCCATTGTACCTCACACAATAATAGTGGGAGACTTCAACACCCCATTCTCATCAATGGACAGATCCTGGAAACAGANACTAAAGAGAGACACATTGAAATTAACAGAAGTTATGAAACAAATGCATTTAACATATATCTACAGAACATTTTATCCTAAAACAAAAGAATATTCCTTCTTCTCAGCACCTCATGGAACCTTCTCCAAAACTGACCAAATAATTGGTCACAAACAGATACAAAATATTGAAATTATCCCATGAAACCCCAATTTTCAATAACAACATAAATAATAAAAAGCCAAAATTCATGTGGAAGCTGAACAATGCTGTAGTCAATGAGACCTTGGTCAAGAAAGAAATAAGGAAAGAAATTAAAGATTTTTAGAGTTTAATGAAAACGAATCCACAATATACCCAAACTTATGGGACACAATGAAAGCATTCTTAACAGGAAAACACATAGCTCTGAGTGTCTCCAAAAAGAAACTAAAGAGAGCATACACTAGCAGCTTGACAGCATACCTAGAAGCTCTAGAACAAAAGGAAGCAAATTCACCAAAGAGGAGTAGACATCAGGAAATAATCAAACTCAGGGCTGAAATCAACCAAGTGGAAACAAAAAGGACTATTCAAAGAATCAATCAAACCAGGAGATTGTCCTTTGAAAAATTCAACAAGATAGATAAACCCTTAGCCAGACTCACTAGAGGGCACGGGGACAGTATCCTAAGTAACAAAATCAGAAATAAGAACAGAGAAATAACAACAGAACACAAGGAAAGCTAAAACATCATCAGATCCTACTACAAGGGTCTATACCCAACAAAACTGGAAAACCTGGATGAAATGGACAAATTCTAGACAGATACCAGGTACCAAAATTAAATCAGAATTAGATTAATGATCTAAACAGCCCTATATCCCATAATGGAATAGAAGCAGTCATTAATAGACTCCCAACCAAAAAAAAGAAAAAAAGAAAAAAAGAAGCCCAGGAACAGATGGATTTAGTGCAGAGTTCTATCAGAAATTCAAATAAGACCTAATTCCAATTCTCCTCAAACTATTCCACAAATTAGAAACAGAAGGTACTNTATCCAATTCATTCTATGATGCCACAATTACTCTGATACCTAAANCACACAAAGGTCCAACAAAGAAAGAGAACTTCAGACCAATTTATCTTATGAATATTGATGCAAAAATACTAAACTAAATTCTTGCTAACCATATCCAAGAACACATCAAAACGATCATCCCTCATGATCAAGTAGGATTCATTCCAGGGATGCAGGGAAGTTTTAATATACAGAAATCCATCAATGTAACCCACTATATAAACAAATTCAAAGACAAAAACCACATGATAATGTCGTTAGATGCTGAGAAAGCATTTGACAAAATCCAACAGCAATTCATGATAAAAGTCTTCTAAAGATCAGGAATTCAATGCCCATACCTAAACATAATAAAAGCAATCTACAGCAAACCAGTAGCCAACATCAAACTAAATGGAGAGAAACTCGAAGCAATCCCACTAAAATCAGAGACTAGACAAGGCTGCCCACTTTCTCCCTACCTATTCAATATAGTACTTGAAATTCTAACCAGAGCAATTAGACAACAAAAGGAGATCAAGGGGATAGAAATTGGAAAGGAAGAAGTCAAAATATCACTATTCACAGATGATATGATAGTATCTATAAGTGACCCTAAAAATTCCACCAGAGAACTCCTAAACCTGATAAACAGCTTCAGTGCAATAGCTGGATATAAAATTAATTCAAACAAATCAGTGGCTTTTCTCTACACAAAGGATAAAGAGGCTGAGAAAGAAATTAGGGAAACAACACTCTTCACAATATTCACAAATAATATAAAATACTTTGGTGTGACTCTAACTAAGGAAGTGAAACATGTATGATAAGAACTTCAAGTCTCAGATGAAAGAAATAGAAGATCTCAGAAGATAGAAAGATCTCCCATGCTCATGGATTGGCAGGATTAATATAGTAAAAATGGCTATCTTACTGAAAGCAATCTAAAGATTCAATGCAATCCCCATCAAAATTCCAACTCAATTCCTTACAAAGTTAGAAAGGGCAATTTGCAAATTCATCTGGAATAACAAAAAACCTAGGATAGCATAAACTATACTCAACAATAAAAGAACCCCTGGGGTAATCACCATGCCTGATCTCAATCTGTACTACAGAGCAATTGTGAAACTCCATAGTACTCATACAATGACAGACAGGTAGATCAATGGAAGAGAACTGAAGACACAGAAATGAACCCACACACCTGTGGTCACTTGATTTTTTTACAAAGGCTAAAACCATCCAGTGGGGAAAAAGACAGCATTTTCAACAAATGGTGCTGGCACAACTGGTGGTTTTCATGTAGAAGAATCTCCTTGTACAAAGCTCAAGTCTCAGTGGATCTAGGAACTCCACATAAAACCAGAGGCACTGAAACTTATACAGGAGAAAGTGCGAGAAAGCCTCGAAGATATGGGCACAGGGGGAAAATTCCTGAACAGAGCACCAATGGCTTTTGTTGTAAGATCAAGAATTGACAAATGGGACCTCATAAAACTGCAAAGCTTCTGTAAGGCAAAAGACACTGTCAATAACACAAAAAGGCCACCAACAGATTGGGCAAGGATCTTTACCCATCCTAAAACAGATAGGGGATAATCTCCAATATATATAAAGAACTCAAGAAGACGGACTCCAGAAAATCAAATAACCCTATTAAAAATGGGGTACAGAAATAAACAAAGAATTCTCAACCCAGGAATACTGAATGGCTGAGAAACACCTGAAAAAATGTTCAACATCCTTGATCATCAGGGAAATGCAAGTCAAAATCTTTCTTGATGAATTATGTTAAAGGTCAGGCCTTATGAGACTGTCGTTCAAGGATTTCCTAATGTGGAATAATGTGAACTCAGCAGGCAAATAGATTTGCTTTCCTCTAAGGGTGAATTGAGAAATATACTATTATTAAGAAATAATATACATTATTATGTAATGTATATATGCATTCAAAGTTGCTGGCATGTATAATGATAATGACAGAGTTCCAGCATTAACTGACCAGACTGATACTTTTGAAGGATAGCTAAAGGATTCTGGGCTATGTTTCTGGATTCTTGACATTATTTGACTCTCCCTGGTTTATTCTCCTTAAATTTAAACTTGATTTTCCTGTCCAATGTTTCAGGTTTTGCATCAAAATTGCTAATATATCTTTGTCTATGTAATCATAAACTTGACTTTCAGTACTTAGTGTAACCTAAGTAAGTCTATCACTATATATATATATATATATATATATGTGTGTGTGTGTGTGTGTGTATGTATATATACGTATATACATACATATATACTCATAGATATACATATATACATACATATATATTCATATATATATATGTATATATACATACACATTTATGTGTGTGTAAATGTACATAAACAACTCAACATTTTGAGTTTCACCTTGTAGCATCACCAATGGAGTAGAAAATGTACAATTAACTTCAGCAATTTGACTTTCTGAGGTATATACTTGCTATACTAGAAAATTCTTTAGGATCTAATTAAAAAGATCCATTTAACTAACAAAGCTTATTTAAATGTATAATATAAAATTTCTTATAAACAGATATCTGCCAAGGAACTTAACTATAAAATACTCCTGCAGTTCTCTGCCTCAGGGCAGAGGTAGAAAGGGAATGTCAACAACAGGCTCCACTCCTTTCTACCACATTCAGATTGATAGTGCTATTTGTTCAGAATCTTAGTTTTACTGTATAAGTCAGGCATAATGATAAAAAGGTTAATGAGAAATTACAAAGTTCTCTTCTTAGTAGAAAATGTTTAATCATGGTGTTTCCCCCTTTAATAAACACTGAAGTACAAAGTATTGAGTTGCTACTTATAATCATCTTGTTTCACAGAAGTCTCCAGAGTGTTTTGTTTTGTAAATAAACTCAACATCTTCTGACCAACCACTTCTCATGACTTCTCTATCTCTTGGAAAGCAGGGCTGTATGTCCCGCCTATATAATCATTATGTAGTTGCTCTCCTAACTAATTATAGCCCTGTAATATTTCTTTTGTCTTCTTAGTTAGCACAATATACTCAAAGTAAATTTTTTTTGCACATGCGAAATTCTCCTTTCCATGAGACTCAAACATAGACATTAAAAATTATGTACAGTAGCATATCTGCTTCACAGTAACTTTGTGCCGTATCTGTTCATGGCCTTTAGGTTGTTACCTTGTCTTTACTGTTTATAAAAATGCTGCAGTGCACATGGCAATGAAGGCTTCTGCCTAAGATGATTTTAATTCCTTTTGATATGCATCTATTGGTGGATTATTGTTACAAGATTTCTATGGTGGTTGCATGATTTTGTAGTCAACAATATACAATTCTTTCAGATTCTCCAAACCCTTATAAGCACTTGTCTTTTTTACAGTAGTCATTCTTACAAAATTCTGAAAGAAAAATATATTTCCTCAGTAGAAGAATATTGAGTTCTGGGGTTATATGGTATGCCTGGGTCATATGGTAGCTATATTTTTATTTTTGAGAAATCTCTAATTTGATTTTTGCGATAGTTGCACCACTTTACACTCCCACCAACATCCTGGCCACAATTTGTGGTCATTTTATTTTTATTTATGAGCCATGTGTTTTGCCGCTCTATTCACAATTGTTAGGACAGGGAAACAGCCTAGATGTCAACACACTAATAAAAATGGGACACATATACACAGTGGAATTTTTTTCAAGTATAATACTATGAAATATTGAGGAAAATGAGGAAACCAGAATACTATACTGAGTAAGCTCTCCCAGCCTGAAAGACCGATCTCACATCCTTGTCCTCATATGTAGATCTCGGCTCCAAATTTCTATATTTCCATGTTTAATGTAGAGTGTTTATAGAAGCCAGGATGCTAGAAATGGGACAAGTAGGGGACTGTAAGGGGGAGGAGGAAGTAGAACACCTATGATGTGAAGTAGAGGGAGAGAATAGTGGAATCGCAGAGATTTAAAGAGCAGGAGATGAAAGAGAATACAAGGCAGGGGAAGCACTCACCCAAATTAACTCTCTTATTTTGTATATTATAGATTTAGGAAATGAATTTGAATAGGAGTACCATGTATGAGTAGATGTTGCTGCTCCTAGAAGCCATGGGCTATCGAATGAAAATCCCAGTGACAAGTATGAGATTGCCTTCTTATGATTTATTGTCCAGGAGGCCCCAAGGTACTCCGAAACAATAAAAGATATTGCCATTATTATTAACTGCCCACTAGAATCAGATGGCAAGTTTCCACTGTCAGAGGTATCACAACTTCTAGTTGCAGAGCGTGTCGAATCAAGCTAGATCTGAGATGGAACCACCCAAGCTTGAAGCTTCTCCCCTCCTTGCTTGGTTTTCAAATGCTTGTAATATGATTTTGGCTACTAAGGGAGAAACATCACCAACTGTTCTCTTCCCCCAAACTGTGAGCCCTCTGAGCTGCACTTCCACTATCCAGGGAAGACCTGCCCACTGCTTTACTGCAACAGTTCTTATCATGGGGCTAAGTAAATATGTTCTGGATTTTAGGCCTATTGTGTCTGACAAGCTCATGTCCTAATATTGGAACTGTAAAGTTGATCAAAAGTCTATGGATGTTATAGGCCCAGATAGGTGTCTTAATCAGTATTCAAATGCTATGAATAGTCAACATGACCATGGCAACTCTCACAAAAGGAAGCACTTAATTATGGGTTACTAACAGTTTCAGAGTTTTAGTCAATTATCGTCATGTTGAAAGCATGGCAACACACAGGCAGATAATGTGGTGGAGACATAGCTGAGAATTCAACGTCTGGGTCCACAGGCAGCAGGAAAAGAGAGACTCTGGGCTTTTTGAAATCTCAAACCTACTCCAATTGGTATACTTCCTACAACAAGACTACATCCATTAATCTGTTCAAATAGTGTCATTACCTGGTTATCAAAATTTTAAATCTGTGAGCCATTCTCATTCAAATGACTATAGCAGGAAACCTGCCACTGTTGCTTCGCTCTAAGGACTTGGCATTAACATTCCTTCTATGTGTTTGTTTGTACTGATATGTCAGTGTCTTTATTTGGAATGTGTCTGTTTGTAGTGGACAACAGTTAATACAGAGATTCAGTTGATAAGTGCTAAAGGTGCTGAGTGATTATTGAGTGTTCAAATCCCCCAAAGAACATCTATAGTACTTCTTCCCAGATTCATTCATTGCAGAAGAGGAGGAAGAAAGAGGTTAAGAGTCAACAATGAGAAGGAGTGCTTGAACAGCTGTCTTCTGTGTGTGATCTAGCTGTTAAATCCCCAAAACACAGCAACAGAAAACCTGCACAGGACTGGACCCATCAACATTCAATGACAGTTGGGGAGAGGTTCATAAGGCCCCACCTCTCCCTGAGGAGCTTTAGGCAATTAATAGTTGCCTGGAAAGGGGAAGTCAACTTCCTCAATGGTGTAGCCAACACTGTATGACAGGTTCTTACCACCTATGAGAAATTCTTGCAGGCAAATATAGTTGTATATAGTAACATACACACAACTCACACAGTATAAAAACGGGAGGGGTATTATTGGAAAGAAGATGAGGTTCAGTGGGAAGAGGAGAGGAGACAGGAGAAAATAATAGAGAAGGATGATAAATGTGCATCATATTTACAAAACTCTGAAAGAATATAATTATTAAAAGTTGATTTTATAGAAGTTGTAAGTATGTTGCTTATTACCAGTGGGCAGGGATGCAAGGAGGGTGTTCGATGTGGTAAAGATTAATTAATTGGTACTAATTTAAAATAGATAAGTGAGTTCTGATATTCTGTTGTATATTAGGGCAGTTATGAATAAGAATAATATACTTTATAATTTAAATGGAATGATTTACTTTTAGTATTTTAACCAAAACACATACATTTTTGAAATGATAACATAATTTAATCTGAACATTACATAAAAATACATACTGAATGACCACACAAAATGTTACAGTACCATAAAAGTTTTATGAACCAATTAATAATTATGGGACAAGTTTTCAAAAGAATCCCTAGATCTTCTGGATGCTTGGAATTGCCTCAATCATGAAGAAAAGGATCTAAAGAGAATGCTGAAGTGGGTTTATTGAGGCATCCATATCAATGGTGGTTATGATCATGTATAAACAACCAAGGTATGGAAACTGTTGCGATATTATGAGTATTCTTCTGAGCATTGTCAACTGAACCTATTTAAAGCTTTGGAATACTGATGAGGAATTGGGTGCCTCTGTGTGATATTAAAGCACAAATGATATTTAACAAATGTCCACTCACAGAGAATGAAGACAACTTAAAAATGAATTGTGTGTGAATTCACCTAGGAGTGTCTGCCAAACACAGGCTGCCCTTGTCTGATCTGTGCCCACAGAGCTATGATACTGAACCACTAGTTTACAACATAACATACATTGTCTCTGTATCTCCTAAACGGCCTGCTTTTCTTCTGTTGTCTATAGTTCAGCTTGAAGGAGTTTTTAAACATGCAATTGCAATCTTATGTTGTCTTAAGTGCAGCCACTACATACGATTATTTCTTGAGACAAAATGAAGCTATTAGTGGACATCTGTTTCTGGCCTTCTTGGATGTGATCTCTTTTAAGAGTCCTTCTTTAGTTTACAATATTGGAAAAGATACTTTTGTCTATTATGTGAGCCTAAATAAATAGTTGCTTTATTTCCCATATTAAATTTTCATTTTTGGCAACCCTATTATCACTGAGTGCAGAGGCATACTTACTTGAAAAAACTAATTTGACCAAACAAAATGTAGGAATAAATTTTGAGTTGAATATATAAATAATGGTTGGATTATAAAATCATAGCTACCAAGTTCTTTCTGCTTCTTGTGGTACTTTGAATAAAAATGGCCCTAAAAGACTCATATTTGAATATTAGTTCCAAGTTGGTGGGTTGTTTAGGAAGGGTTTGGAGGTGTGGTGTTGGAGGACGTATGGAAATGGGCACAGGCTTTCAGGTTTCTGAAGCCCGGGCCAGGCAGAGTCTCTGTGCTATGTGCAGATGGGATCTAACTTTTCAAATATTTAATTTTTCTAGTTTGGAACAATTAAAATTCAGCTATTATCATTGTGTTAATTATAATACCATACATGGTGGCATGATCTTTTAAAGCAATGGATACACACACACACACACACACATGCACACGCACAGAGAGAGAGAGAGAGAGAGAGAGAGAGAGAGAGAGAGAGAAGAGTATGTGAGAGTAAGGTAGTGAAGAGGAAGGGACGGGAGGGGAGAGAAGGAGGGAATGAGAAAGAAAAAAGAGAGAGTTCATTCTGTAATCTTCTAATTATAGCTTAATGCATAAAGTTTAATTTTTTACTTCCTTAGGTGAAGGTGAAATGATTTGATTATATTTCACTTGAAATCTAAAATAAACTCCATCTAGCATCTTCTCTTTGAAAGGGTGAAAGGGAAATGATGTAATATTTTATATGTCACATTTAATTTTGCTGGTATTTTCTGTAATGACATAGCCTCTAATGTTTGTGTTTGGGCTTTTAGAAGAGGACCTGAAGAGTGAACAGCCTCCATCAAGTTAATTTTGTCAATCAAATGAGTGAACAAATGTTTTAAAGATAAAAAATTATATTTTGTGTGTGCAGTATGAAATGGAGTAATAAAACTCTAAAAATCTCTATGATTATTTTTGATGATTTGAAATGATGTGTGAAATAACCTGATTTTCTGCTGTGAAGCTGCACTCAAAATAATAACTACAAACAACATAAAATAAAATGGCTTAACTATCTGTGTCTATTTTGGGACACAGAAATCTATTCAAAACATTAACATTTTAAATTCACTCCAAATAGAATCTTTTAAAAGTAAAAATAATAAAAATGAAGTCAAGCAATAACTTTATTTTCTTTAATCATTAATTAAACTTACTTGAACTGCCTTTATAGTATTTTACAAATTGACATATGAAATACAAAAGAACATTTATAACTCATTTCTTTATAAATTTTTGACTCTAAATAGTTACTTATTGATCAGAAAGCACTGTTTATATAAATAAGTATGCAATAAAAATATAGATTGAAAAAAATTTGCACTTCTGTCTTGATATAGAGAACCATTATTACCTATATATCTTTGGGAGTGATGGATACATTGTATGATGGATTTTCTGGTAATTCTGATAAATATTTTAATTTTTCATTTTACTTTGGATGCCTGGGTAAAAAAATAAAAGGAGAGGAAGGATAGCTCAGTTGTCTGTTACTGGAATGAGACAATCTGCTGGAGTCTGAGGAGCCTTCAAATTCCACACTGCCTACTGGTGCTGTTTGTAATGGATATAATGTAGATTTACCTCCAGGTCTAAGGAAGAGTGTAGGGGGAGTCATTTTGGAAATTTTGTCAAGATTCCTAAAGTGATAGAATTTGCAAAAGAATATAGTGGAATATAACAAATGGGAAATTAACATACATGTAGTCCTGTAGATTCTTAAAGAAGCCTGAAATAACATTATTTTATATGGAAATCTAGTTTACTTTTAAATAGTTTTCATATCTTGTGCCAAGAATATTGAATATAATCAATATTTGTAATATTGATAAAGTATTCTTTGGAGAATTCATGCTACCTATTACATATCAAGCATAAAAATCTAAATTTTTCTATGTGTACAGACACATATGTTGGGAGTTAGTCCTGTGTTGCTATGTATTCAAGTGCTAAAGACTGGCCTCTCAAATCTGGTTTTATCCTTAATAAGCACATTCTCATATACACCAATTGATACTGTGTAAACTTTGCTCATCAATATTCTCTGAAGAAGGAGAAAAAGAAGAAGAAGAAGAAGGAGGAGGAGGAGGAGGAGGAGGAGAAGGAAGAAGGAAGAAGGAAGAAGGAAGAAGAAGAAGAAGAAGAAGAAGAAGAAGAAGAAGAAGAAGAAGAAGAAGAAGAAGAAGAAGAAGAAGAAGAAGAA
>NC_034598.1:12998007-13011802 GCF_900095145.1 Mus pahari
GAGGAGGAGGAGGAGGAGGAGGAGGAGGAAGAAGAGGAAAATGATGGTCTGACGGAGCTGGGAAATAGCCAGTCTAGCACAGAAAAATAATTTACAGGGTAATCACCTAAAGCTGATTAAATAAAATGATAGAATGCTGTCTCGATTATTGGGAGCTGGTCAGGTCATAATAAGAACTAATAGATTTATAAAATATCCAACAATACACAAAAATACAGGCACACACCTAAAGGTATGCACATGCACACACACAGTCACAAACAAACACGCATGTCCATGCAGTCATGTTCGTGCACAGAGGCACACATACATATGAAGAGGAACATACAGATACACAGACACTTGGTCCTTGTGTGGTACATTTTAATTTGACACACAGAGTGAAAATTGGTGGAGGAATGGCAAGGAATGTCAACTGTGCTGGCGCTCCACTATGTTTATAGCAGCCTTATTTATAATAGATAGAAGCTGGAAAGAACCCAGATGTCCCTCAACAGAGGAATGGATACAGAAAATGTGGTACATTTACACAATGGGGTACTATGCAGCTATTAAAAACAATGAATTTGTGAAATTCTTAGGCAAATGGGTAGATCTGGAGGATATCATCCTGAGTGAGGTAACTTAATCACAAAATAACTCACATGATATACACTCACTAATAAATGGATATTAGCTCAGAAGCTCGGAATATCCAGGATACAATTTGCAAAACACATGAAACTCAAGAAGAAGGAAGACCAAAGTGTGAATACTTCTATCCTTCTTAGAAGGGGGAAAAATACCCATGGAAGGAGTTGCAAAGACCAAGTGTGGAGCAGATACTGAAGGAATGACCATCCAGAGACTGCCCCACCTGGGGATGCATCCCATATACACTCACCAAGCACAGACAAGTGCTTGCTGACAGGATCCTGATATAGCTGTCTCCTGAGAGGCTCTGCCAGTGCCTGACAAATACAGAAATGGATGCTCACATTCATCCATTGGACTNAGCACAGGGTCCCCAATGAAGGAGCTAGAGAAAGAACCCAAGGAGCTGAAGGGGTTTGCAGTCCCATAGGAGGAACAACAATATGAACTAACCATTCCCCCCCCCCCCCGCAGATCTGTGTCTCTAGTTACATATGTAGTAGAGGATGGCCTAGTCAACCATCATTGGGAGGAAAGGCCCTTGGTCTTGTGAAGATCATATGCCCAGTACAGGGGAATGCCAGGGCCAGGAAGCAGGTGTGGGTGGGTTGGGGAGCAGGGCAGGGAGAGGGTATAGGGGACTTTAAGGATAGTATTTGAAATGTAAATGAAGAAAATATCCAATTTATAAATTGTACTCAAACATCAACAGAAAACACACAATTAGCTCTTAAGATATAAAGAAATAAATGAATCATTGAACACACCCTCCACACCCATTCGCTAGTACCAGGAGTCTGTTAAAACCCTAGTATAGACAGGAACACATTCTTTACATTCATAGTGTTTGTAACTTTCATTTACATTTATAGATGTCCTTAGCTTTTGAGATCCAGAGGAGAACCTATGGGTAGGTTTATATTTTTGGAACTTAATCACATTTTATTCTTTGCAGTAGGTTCCCTTGTCTCATTGTTCAAGGTCATTTTATTATAATTTAAAATGTTGTTATTCATTTTTTATTTTATGTCTTAAGTTTAATTTTGTAATGTGCTAGCAGGTTTGTTTTTAAGCATTGGCCCTCCATTCCTATGTCATATTACATACATTTATGTATACATACACACACACACACACACACACACACACACACACACCACACTTAACTTAAAAAGAAACCCCTTACAGAAGTCAATGCTCTGAAACAAGTACACAAATATGAGCCCCATGCTTAATCTGAAGCAAACCATAACTACTGAATAAGAATGGGTGACTCAGCATAAGTACTGTTCATGCTTTTATCCACTTAATACTGTATTTTCATAGCAAAATAAAGCAACAAAGTTTAAGTGTATTAAATACTGTGTTGGTGAGATCAAATAACCAAGTACATGAGTGAACTTAAAATATGAGGTGCCACACGGGCAGGGAGAGACAGAAAAACAAGTGACCAAGGCTGCTGTAACATAGAGGAGAATTTTTTTAGATGCAAAATTAGGATTTCTCAAAGCATAGATAGAAAAGTTATGGGAGATAAGTATATGATTTATAAAATGTGTCTGATTAAACACAGAAAAAATCATGATGATAAAACACATGTGTATGTACACACACACACACACACACACACACACACACACACACACACACAAAATGTGGATAGCCCTGAATATTTAAGACAACAAAACTCTGAAAATATGAAGCATTTTCCCAAGGAAATGGTAGCTTCTCTTGTAGAATAAAAAGATAGTACAGATATAATACCTTGAAATATATTGTGACATTATCTTTACATACTCAAAACAACAATTTGAAACAAGTCTTTACCTAGTTACATAATATCCTGTGTGCAGGAAAGGGAGGTAGAAGAAACCCACATTATTTCTCACAATGTTTATCTGAGGAAGATTTGCACTGTGTGAACAAACATTGCAGAAAATCAATGCAAAGGAGTAAAGGTTGATTTCTTTCAGGCCATTTAGTCCATGTTGGAAGTGAGCTGTAGATGACAGCTCTTCACACAAGGCAGAAAGGGACTAGTGGACAGGCTAACTCAAAAGCATACATTTCCATTGACACACTTCTCTTGCTTAGCTTCCAAGGCTGCGATAACCTGAAAAAATACTCTATGATCTGGGCACCAAGAGCTATGATTTATGACTCAAAACATAACAGTTTGGAACAATTATCTACTTAGTTAAATATACACTGCTTGTGTAGAAATAATGCAAATGAGAGTCTGTTTTAAGGATCGTTGGAAATGTTTGATTCATAGAATCTCTGGTATAAATCTTAGAGGGAGCACGCAAGAGACATAATTAAGAGAAAATTTGAATCATAATTATTTGACAACTAATAACTTTTGTGGCATAAAGCATTTCAAAGTAATAATATTTCAAAGTTGGAAAACACATGGGTAATGGAAACTAACCTTACTCTCAAGTAATTCTGTGGCTTGGAATGTATTTCTGGGTGTCTTTCTGGTTCAGTGTCTTTTTCTGCATACTGCAAAAAAAAATGAACAGATTTGACATACAAGGATATTGTAAATAGTAAATTAGTTATTTTCAAATTCAGAGATCGGTATATATTATTTTTAATGTTATTATATTAGTTATTATGTTAACTGAAAATGTAAGTGTTACTGAGTTTACCTGTGATACAGTCAGTGTATTATTCAGGGAATGTTTGTTTTGGTATGCCGGTGGCAGTGATGGAGGCATCTATTATAAGTTTAGTCTAATTCTTAGACTTAGGCTGGAGAACTTGGTATGGTTTTCCTGTGGTCTGTTTCTGCAATTACCTTCCTTTACTTTCTCTTATTTCATTGTATATTTCTAAAATTCATTTTGGGATAAGCAGGTGACTTTCCAGAAACCATATTAGACTTTGTGCAATTCCATGTAAAAATACGTTAGTTTTGGAAATTAACTTAGCATTAGATTATTTTCTGAGTCATAATGTTAAATTAGCCAAAATCAAGTTCTACCAAAGGCTATAATATACTCTTCATGAGATGTAATGATTTTACAAGAGTGAGATCATTCTGGGTTTACTTTATACATCTTTAAAATTTTACTCTTTGTAAACTAAAATGAAAAATTCTTAGCAAGATAAGTAAAAATCCTCAAATTGGGTTTTTTCCTAATTTCCTAGAACTTTCTACCTTCAGATTCTTACAATCATCTGTACAAGTTAACCCACTAATGTACTTTCAGGGCTGACTGAATTGTACTGGACATCCAATTGGCAACCTCTTCTTTTGGGAGGGCCCCTATTCCTTGTGTTCCTCAGTTGTTTATAGTTCCTGGTGAAGAATTGAGGGCTTGTGGGTTTTTACAATCCAATTTGCCCATGTTCAGTTCATGTTTGGACCATCATGCTGGTGAGAATTTGGGGTGAAGCTTTTGGTATTACTAGGAGACACAATCTCACAGCAAACTCGCTGAACTTCTGGCTCTTCTATTCTTTCCACTCCTTCATCTGCTGTGTTCTCTGAGCCTTAGCGTGGAAGTATTTTGTAGATGTATCCATTGGGGCTGGGCTTTACAACTCTATATTTTGATTGATTTTGGCTTCCTGTAGTAGTCTCCATCTGTTGAAAAGAGAAGTTTTCTTGTTGAGGGGTGAAAACTGTACTTATCCATATGTATAAGCACAATTGTATACAGGTTATTATTTGGAGTTATGCTGCTGTAGTAAATTAATGGTTTTACCTTCTCCTCCAATAATTATGAACACATTATTACAGAGTAGTTTCCAGAACCAGGCATGGTATTCTGCGTGGTTCTTTCTTGCTCAGCAGGTCTTAAATTCCAGTTGGAGGAGTAATAGATACCACAAGGTGCATTTGCCACCATTGTACCCTTAGAGATACTAGGCTATGTTAGTCATTGATGGGATGCCTAGATGTCACAGCTGGTTAGGACTGTTGATGGTTCCCCTCCTTTGAAAGCTTGCCTGGTGTTTTCTGACACCATGAAAGCAAGTCCTCAGAGATGAGGTATTCAGGTGTGCTCCAGCTCAGGGAGCTCTGGGTGCTATTTTTGAAATACATGGCATCTTACATACAGGTAGCATTAAACAGATGGAAAAGGCTAGTTTAGGGATTTATATGTATATATACATGCAAAGAAGTATATGCATGCTACTACAGTGAAAAAAGAGACTGCATTTAATGAGGTAGTTAGGTTTACATGGGAGTGTGTGGATAGAAGAAAAGGAAGAGGAGATAATAATATATAAATAATATATAGTTAAATAATTATATATAAAAAAGTTGCAGTGGGGGACAAAGCACTGGTACAGTGGGGGATGAGGAACTGGTGATAGCCACTGGAGGGGCTCCAGGGAAGCAAGAGGCTTCCAGGACCCAACAGGGATGACTTACCTAGGGTTGAGAAGAGAGATATGTAATCATTTCTTTCTAATCATTACTTTCTTACTTGCACATTTTAAATTTGTAAGATTTTAAGTACTTTTATTCTTTTTTTACAGCTAGCTTTTTCTTTACTTGATTTCCATTCAACCCAATTGTATTGTGTTTTTAAATTTAGGTTTCATTTCAGTTCATTGTGGTTACTTATTAAAATATAATTAACCAATCATCTGGAGGAGATGCTTGAGTTTTTCTGCTAGACATCAGTAGATGCTGTGAAGATTTTAGGGGAAAATTTTCCCTAAAATTGCACGCATCCTCAGAGCTTCATGAGAGATCACTGATACGTCTCTGCTCCACTGTCAATAAAAGGTGAAGAAAGTAATTCTGTGACCTTTAGTCATCATAGAGAAATCATTCCCAGGTTTGTGTGATGTGAGAAATCAGCTCAAAGCACCACAGTATAGAAATCTGACACTCCTCCGCATCTACTGGCTATGATCTATTAAAAAGGTTGTGCCATCAAGGGCCTCATTCCTTTCAGACACAAGTCATGCCAAAGAAGTATAGTTTTATCAGAGAGAACCCTGATGTTGAAGGACTGATTTAGACAATGATCCTCATTTTCTGGGGGGGGGGGGAAGCTTATTCCTTAAAACAATACAAGCCACACTTAAAAGAAAGACCCCATAACTCCAAGTGTTTTGCACTTATTAAACTGGAAATGAGGTTAGCTGACTCATGAAATACTTTTTGCTGGCTGTGGATTTGAAGCCTTTGTGATCTTTTCAAACATTTGTTATGCTCACTGGTTACTCTTCTGCCAGTGTACTCAGCATGTTGTAAACAAATGGATGACAGTGAAACAAGTAGAAATTCAGGATGCATAACTCAGTATTGTGCTTTATTTTCACTTTTCTTTTATTTGTTTATATGCTAAAATAAGGATGCAGCCTCTATAACATGGATCTACTCCATAAATGATGGTAAATGGCAGAATTTCCTTTGCAATAGTATAAATATTATTGCTATTTTGACTTTAATGCACATTACCCAATTTTTATTTTGACTTGTGTGCTGATGAATGTCTTTTGAATCAATGTTGAGACTCTCAATTCGTCATTTAGACAAATCAGAGCAGAGATATGGTATCAAGAGTTGTAAATAAGAAAATAATCATTATCCAATGAGAAAAGTGGGAACTGAGAAGACATAAAACCACTGATATAGTGCATCACTCTGTCCCCATTTCCTTATTCCTATCCTTGGCTATAAGAATAGTTATTGCTCTTCATATTTCTCTCAGAAAAATATGCTTAGAGATTTAAATGTCCTTACTGGGATCCTTACTGTACATGCTGAGTTGAAGTATGAGTTGAAGTTATTGCACAGACTGATCTCTAAGTGGTTCTTTAGAACAGCCCTGTCTATAGGCTTGTCCCAGCCTAGTTTGGGAGTGGGCACACCCCATTGTATTAGTTCAGAATCTCTGCTACAATTCTGCCATTTCTTCTAAAACTCACTAAGTAGGAGTCTCATTTTTCCATATTTCTCTTCAAGAAACATACAGAAATCAGACTCTATTGTCATTCTATTTAGGAGATTAAGTATACTTTCAAATACCAAAAACCCAAGATATTACCATTTCATTGTACTTATTCAAACATCAGATTCTAAATATAAAGAACAAATGTCAGACACTACTGAGGCTACTGAGGATGTTTCTTTAGATATTTATCTTATGTGTTCATAATAAGATATATTATAAAGCCATATATTAAATCTGAGCCTTTAATGAGACATCTTTACTCTGTCTAAACTTCTTGCTAACCATTTATACTGAGTTCGCCACCAGGGAGAGGCTATCAAAATAGTGTTAGCTAAAAATAGTGCAAGATACTTTGCTTCTAAAATAAAGAATTGAAGGCTTAAGTCAATGTCCCAAATTTTTACAGGAAAACTGAAGAACCAGATTATTTTATTTGTATATTCTCAACCTTTTAAAATATCCTACCCCAATCTTCATGGGGATGAAGCAATCCTGTAGAAGGATATAAATTTTGACACACAAGTGAAAGTCAGTAAGTAGTTAAATGTGATCACCTTCCCTTCACATCTCGCCGAGCCCTTGGACTAGAAGAGTTCTCAGTATATACAGCAGACCCAACATTTAGGCTCTGGAGGAGAAAAGCCAACACCTAGAAAGTTCTGATTTGTGAAAAATCTTTTACAGCAAGTTCATGCAAGAGGCATGGATCAACAGGTTGTTTCCTTTTTAAAGTTTACAATTTGCAATCCCACCAGCAACGGAGGAGTGTTCCTCTTTCTACACATCCTCCCCAGCATTTGCTTCATCTGAGTTTTTGATCTTAGGCATTCTGACTGGTATGAGGTGGAATCTCAGGGTTTATTTCTTAACATAATTGTGTTTCTATACACATTATTTGTAGATGAACACATCTAAGTCTTCTGTTTGTGTTTTGTTGCTGATCATCAATACTGAAACCTTATTCATATACAGAACATACTTTACCACTCTCCTTTCCTCAAAGACTACCCCCATGCCTGTGTTTTAGTTACAGCAACCTCTCTTTTCCTTTCCTATTTCCCCAATTTTGCATTTCTCCATTTCTGTCTTTTTTCCTTTCATTTTACTTTTTATCTCCTTATAAGGTTTGGGTAATTTCTATGCACCTGGTAAATTGACTGCTATGGACCACAGAATGATGTACAGAGTCCGTTTAAAATCTAGTTGGAAGAGAGAATTGTAAGAAGATACACAGTGAATTTGGCGTTGTATGTAAGTGATATTTTCCCTACTACAACTGTGGAGTTCATAAATGATTTTATCAGAAGAATCATTTAAGATAAAGACTACAAAATATATAGGAGTTTATCAAAAAAAGATGTGGTTGCTTAAGACTGTCCACCAATGATGACACAGAAAAAGCCACACATAGGGAAGAAACAAACACAGTTAGGAATGCCTGCTACACTGGATACTACAAGAAAGAGCATCCTGAGGCTATCATAGAGCTGGTGAGTAATGTTGAAGGGGTTAGATTTTTTCCCAAGAGAAGTTAGATGAATCAATCTATGCACACACCCAGGATAGCTAGGGCTTAAGGAAATGTTTCAAAAAAAAAAAAAAAAAAAAAACAGCAAAACTGTAAGAACCAGTGTTTCCATAAAACCACTAGCATTTCCAAAGCGACTCTCAGGAATTTCCTGTTCCAATTACTTGTGAGCCTTTAGCACTGAATTACACAGAGGGTAAAGCTGTTTGGAAGAGATTTCCAAACTTCCATTTGGTTATTAATATTGAAAGAAAGTTTGCTAATTTTTAAGAGTAAAATGAATGGAAATTCTCTAAGCCCAGAAGTGAGGAAGTGAGAACAAAACCAGGGAAGCTGCTGCCATCTGATAACTGCTGGGAAGGGCAGTGCACTTTTCTTTAATAATGTAACTCCAGTTAAATTGGAAAAACAGAATGGCTGACCATACTTAGCTGAGCAACACTAGCTCTACTCTATGGGTTTAAGAAAATGGAAAACAAAAACAAAAGCAAAAAACAAAACAAATAAACCCTCAAAGTAAGGATGGAGAAGGATGAGAAGACGTTTTGGTGTAAATAAAATATACTACAAAAAATATTCTCAAAGAACCAAGGGAAGCGGTCTCACCTGGTGGTCACTGATAGCTGCAGGAGCCTGTGACTTTAGATATAGTTCAAAGATGGAGCACAGAGGGCACAGGGCAGACCTCAGGGGTGCTGGCTTACCAGGAACACAGCAGGCAAATGTTTGGTACTTGGAAATCTCATCTGCTTGTCCTTAGCAGCCTCAGGGTTCTAGGGATTCAGGCATATTAGCCATAAAGTACAGGATAACCAAACTACAATCCACAGACCCAAAGAAGGCAAAAAATAGGGAGAGAGCCTGTGGGAAGCAGATGCGGTCACATGGCCAAGATGGCACCCTGGCTCATTGCCAAGCCCTGTGATCCCTGCTTGTTTACCAAGAACCTGAACATGTGCACTTGAATGATCATGTACTGCCCGCTTGATGCATAGCATCACACAGCATGATATTCAGTCACTGGCCTATCAATGTGCATCCTGTCAGCGCACCCTGTCTGCGTGCATGGCTCGTGTACAGAGCATGCTGAATGCTGATTGGATCATGAAGAGTGGTGAGAGACAAGTTCAGAGGATGGATACGGATAAATTGGGTGATCCCCCAGATTAAAGGAAGCTGTGAAAGCTGCTTGAACCCTGTCTTGGTGTATGTGTAGTCTTTTCCCCAACTCTGCTGGCTAGAGTCTGGGGTCACAGCATCTAGTGGCCTATACGGGGAACTCTGAAAAGAGCAGCTGAATCAAGAAGCAAGAGCTACGGGTAAGTTCCATGGTAGAGAGTAGTAATTTAGTGCTAGGAGGAGGTTCCTGGCATAGGGATGGAGTTAGGTTCACAGCACAGGGACGAAGTTAAGTGAGGTTCCTGGTATAGGGACAGAGTTAGGTTCTGGGCATAGGGACAAACTTAAGTTCCTGGGGTTCCAAGCTAAGGTCTGGCTCCCAGTAGGGATGAAAAAATTAAAGTGAAGAGAGCAGGAGGAGATTGATACAAAGCCATGGGATCCACCGCTTAAAACTTGCAGACAGCAGATTCAGCTACCTCTTTGCCACCAGGCACACTAGCAATTTGGAACTTAGTTAAATCTGGAATAAACTCTCAGCTGAAAACTGGAATATCATTAGTAAATCAAAGAGTGGATTTGCCCCAAGAGCTGATAGATATTCTGCAGCAATTAGTCTTTGTGTCATGTGTAACCCATAGGTCAGGAATTTGTGTAACCTCTGTGCAGTATCAGAATTTTTCTCATGCAGCTAATTTGTCCAGCAAAATTGGATCCATGCTATTAGGAAATTGGAGTCGTGATTGTGACAACAAGATGAAAGAATTATGGGCATCCATTGTTGCAGTGAATAACACCTGTGTGGAGATTACCACCACTCAGCAGTGGTTGGAGATGATCCGGGGGACCTTCAGCTTCCTGAAGATTGGGGAGGGATGGCCTTCCGGGGATTTTTGCTGTGTGCTGTATGTGTTGGTATGCTGTGGTGGATGATACACATACACAGATGGGCCCAGACCAATAAACGGTTGTTGATTCAAGCTATGGTGGCTATAGAGTCAGGTAATTCGCCCCATGTTTGTCTCAGTATGCTGGATCGTCAATCTATGATGGGTAAGACTTTCACATGTGCATTCCAACCTAAGACAGGCTGCTGAATGTGAGTTCACCACAGCAATGACAGGTAAGGATGTAACATGAATGAGGGCAACCTAAGACAGATGTGATCCCAGAGCCATTTTAATTGAACAAAAAGGGGGAGATGTGGGAAGCAGGTATAGCTGCATGGGCCAAGATGGCACCCTGGCTCATTGCCAAGCCCTGTGATCCCTGCTTGTTTACCAAGAACCTGAACATGTGCACTTGAATGATCATGCACTGTCTGCCTGACACATAGTGTCATACAGCATGATATTGAGTCACTGGCCTATCAACGCACACCCTGTCTGTGTGCATGGCTTGTGTACAGAGCATGCTGAATGCTGATTGGATCATGAAGAGTGATGAGAGACGAGTTCAGAGGATGGAGGTGGATAAATTCCCCAGATTAAAGGAAGCTGTGGAAGCTGCTTGAACCCTGTCTTGGTGTACGTGTCATCTTTTCCCCACCTCTGCTGGCCAGAGTCTGGGGTCGCGGCAAGAGCCCAGTTGAGTCTTTCTCAGAAAGGAAAGAAAAATAGGTATCAGAGGTGGATAGAAGGAGGGAACTGGGTTTGAGAAGGGTAAGGGGAGGGGAAATTAGCCATAGAGATGATAGGAGAGAGAAAAGGAAAATTTGCAGTGAGTATGGGAAGCAATCTCTAGGAAATGCCAGAGATCTGGGATGGGGTTAGGCCCCAGGGATTTTGTTGGAGTGATTCCAGCTGAGACTCTTTGCAATGGGAGAAACAGATTCTGAAGTGGCCACTTCCTATAGCAGTCAGGACTCCCAGTAGAAGGATAGGATAACAATACACCCACAAAAACTTTGACCAAAAATGTCTCCTTCCTACAAGATTTGCAGAAACAGAGATGGAACAGAGACTAAGGAAATGGCCTACCAATGATTGACCTAAGTTGAGATCCATCCCATGGGCAAAAACCAGTCCCTAATACTACTAATGACACACTGTTATGTTTGCAGACAGGAGTCTAGCATAACTGTCACTCTGACAGTCTCCACAGAGAAGCTGACTGAAAGATGCAAAGACCCAAAGCCAAATTTTGGACAGCACTCAGGAAGTCTTTTGTAACAGAATGGGCATGGGGCAGTAAAAGGATTGAGGGCCCCAGAGAGGTTAGGAACTCTACAGGAAGACCAACACAGTCAATTAACCTGGACCCTTGTGGGATTTCAGAAACTGATCAACCAACCAAATAACAAGCATTGGCTGGACATATTCCCTCACCCCAACCCCCCCCACACACACACACATATGAAGCAGATGTGCAGTTTGATCTTCATGTGGGTACCCCAACACCTGGAACTGGGATTTTCCCTGAATCTGTTGCTTGCCTATGGATCCCATTTCCTTAACTGGGCTGCTTTGTCTGATCTCAGTGGGAGAGGATGTGCTTAGTCCTACAGTGACTTGATGTGCCAGGGTGTAGTGATATCCTGAGGAGCTTCCCCTTTGTCAGAGGAGTAGCAGAAGTGGTAGAGATAAGTGAGGGAGGACTTGGAGGAGGAGGCTGATACTGTGATGCACACTGAATAAATAAATAAATGAGAAAAATTCTCAAAGAACTAATAAAATGTTTATTTATAAATAAAGTTAAAAGATATCCAATCGTCCATGTAAACTAATCACTGAAGTAGTGGGTAGGTGTGTTGGGGGAAAGAGAGGGGGTGTTCCATGTGAACATGTGTAGAAGGCACAGATTAATCTTCAATGTCTTCTTTACCCATGTTCACCCTATCTTTCCTGCCAATTCTCTCACTGAACCCATTGCTCACCAATTCATCTAGACTTGCTCTCCAGAAAACTCTGGAATCTATATATCTCCAAGCCCTGGGGTTACAGACTTGTCCCCATGTGTCCTTAGTGCTGGAGACACAGACTTGCACATCTGTGTCTGGCTTTTACTTGGTTACTGGAGATATAACTCTCACCATCATATTATGTAGCAAGCTCTTTACCCACTGAGCCATTTTTCCAGCTCCTGCATCCAGCTTTTAACATTTCAGATAGAAGCCTCTGAAAGCACAGGTTTTGACACCTGTCTCAAAATTAGTGGGACATGTCTATGTGGCCTTTTTTCTGTATTCTCCATTATACTTCCCTGGTCACATGCCTGCTCTTGTGCAAACACTTTTCTGGCTTTCCTTGCCTCTGAAGTATGCCTTAAAGGGACATAATATGATAGTGTCTTAGGCATCTCCTTAGGACTTCTTTGACCATTTGTGTTTCCATACAAATTTTACAATTGTTTACTCTAGTTCTAGGAAGATCTCACTTGAATTTGATAGGGATTGAATTGAGTGTTTAAATCACTCTTCGTTTTATGATGATCTGTACAAAACAAACTGTGCCAGTTCAGGATCATGAAAAATCTTTCCATCCCCTAGTGTCTTCAAGTGTGTACATGTGTGTGTGTGTGTGTGTGTGTGTGTGCTTAATCTTCCTGTTTAGATATCTGTTAACCTCCTTAGTTAGACATATTTTTACTATTTAACGAAAATAAATAAATTTCTCACATGATGTAATATTCTCACATGATAAATACTTACTGTTTTCCCCTTTGATTACTCTTCCCAATTCCTCCCCATCTCCCCTCCCATTTGGATCTACTCCTTTTCTGTCTCTCTCTTATTAAAAAGGGACAGGCTTCTAAAAATATAATCTTAAAATATAACAATAAAAAAATAAGATGTAATTTTTACCTTGCATTTTTGAAGCTATTTTGAATGGGAAATTTTCTCAGTTTTATTCTCAGAAAATATATTATCATTAGTATAAACTATTAATTTTTGTAATTCTTTTTGCATCCTGCACATTTGTTAAAACTGTTTCTCATATCACATATTTTTCTGGTAGAATCTTGTGGGTATTTTCAGCATAGAGTCATTTCATCTATGACTAGAGGCAGTTTAAGCTTTTGTTTCCAGTTTTAGTTGCTTTAGTAGCTTCATATTTTCTTATTGCTCTAAGACTTTAATGGGAACAGAATGTTAGCAGAGGGTGTGGTCACCTCCTTTGTCTCATTCCAGGTTTTAAGAAAATATACTCAATTTTGTTTTCTATTTAGTATAATTCCAGCTGATAATTGTTATATATATCTTATATTATATTGACATGTTCTCTGTCTATCCCTAGTTTCTTAAGAATTTTTATCAAGTAGATGTGCTGAATTTTGCCAAATGCCTTCTTTTGTATCTATTAAGGCAATCATAGCACTCCTATATTTTAGGTCTATTCTCGTGGTCATTACATTTATTTATTTGCATATTCTGAATCAATCTCAATCTTCCTAACACAATTGTGTGTACATGTGCATATGTGTGTGTGTGTGTGTATAATACATTCTGTATATATTTGTTAGTGTGAGTGAACACTACAGATGTATAGATGCAGCGTTGCATGTGTATATGTGTGTACAAAAAATGTTTGTCCATGATCATTCTTAACTTTATTTATGTATATATATATATATATATATATATATATAT